>NC_068316.1:799508-892008 GCF_025860055.1 Xyrauchen texanus
CCGCCAATCTGTCCGAAATTCCGTTAATCAGTTAGTTTGAATCTCATGGTTTGGTTACAGACGTCTGCGATATTCTTTAGGGTTTATTGTCCTTTTACTTTTATTTCTTACACTTCTGAGCATGTCATGATACTCAAACTCACATCTGTAGATTTAATGAAAACCATGAACGGCATGAAACGGTTTGAAATTATTTTGCAGCTCCATTTAAAGGAGCTCGTACTGTGCTGTCTAATTTGTTTTTATGAATGAGTTTAAACTCATAACATGAGTTTAATGTGTGTCGTTTTAAGATTTAGGGTGAATTGTGTCAGATCATAATCAGATCAGACTGATTTTCTCACTTTACATTATTATACATAAATAATACTTTGTCTGGGGCTCTGCTGCTTATGATTTTATAACTATATTTGTATTTAAATAATGCTATTATATTGTGCTTTAATCTTGGCAAGTTGACTCACTTTTTGCAGATGTTGCTCTTTTATTTGTTATATTTGTGTCCTGATGGTGGCAGCAGTGCACATGTGATGCGAGATTAACTCCAGATAACACAAATCAGTAAAATCTAATAAATGTGAAACGTAGGCCTAAATGCTGTTATTGTGGCACATAAGTAGTTCAGCTAGTATCAGCATACCTAGAGTCATGGAAAACCTGGAAAAATATGGGAATTTTTAAATAAAGTAATGGAAGTTTCTACACACAAGATTTACACATTTCAGTTTCATAAAAAATTTCCATCAAGTTGACTTGAGTAGTGTCTAACAAAATAAAATATATTAAGATTTGTTTAAATTTGGTTAAAGATTACACAATTCAATGTGATTGAAATGTATGAAATTTAAATGCGTAAATCATAAAAATGTTTGTTTAAATTTATAATATATATTTTTTTATTCTGGTAATTTTGATATCGATTGTCAAAAGCGATGGATCGATCTTTTACTCTATGCGCAACTCTACACTACAATGAGACGAAATCACTCCAACCAAATTTAATGAAATAAAATGTGTATATTTGGCAACTGGCTGTTAAATGTTTAGATTTCACTTACCAGTAATTTTGTAGTATTGTTCCATGTAATGTGTGTCCAAAGACGAGATCCATTTGTTATTGAATAATGTCTCCTTTAATACTCTTTCTGTTCTTTACATTCAAAAACAACAAAAAATATACATTTAATTCTAATCAAGCAGAGCACAGATGAGAGAGAGCCTTTATGTCTCTCTTATTAACATGTGCTCAATTAAAAATGCTGTTTACAGAAATGCCAAATTGCCTTAAAGACACAGTACCAGTTTTAGCACGTTTTCAACAAATCAATGTAAATACTTAAATAGTACAAATTATGCAAGTAATCAATAAACATGTAACAAAATATAACTTAGTTTATTTAATACATGGATTTGTTTATTTTTAAAAGCCAAAATGTGACCATAATTAGGAAAAACATATAAAATATAATTTGAAAAATGTTCGTAATATACCTAGTTAGAAGTAGTGGCCGACCAATATGTGTTTTTTAATGGCCGATGCTAATATCCAGAGAGCAGGGGTGGCTGATAGGTCGATACGTCACACAAGTTAATGTAGTAAATAACATAAACATAAAATTGTTAAAAAAATTATCAACTCTTATTTAGCACTATATTTAATCAATTTCGCACTAAACGATGACTTTGTAAAAAAAAAAAAAAAAACCAATATTGTATTTTAAATGGTAGATAGCAGCTTCTTCTGTTTAGTCATCAAATTTTTGTAATTTATTTTCACATGAAGAATTTGTTAATATATTTGGAAGGAAATAACAGTAAACCTAGTAGTCCAGCAACCATGGATGGCATGTCCACGTTAGCAATCACTTTTACTAAAAAAATACAGAATCAAATCAATTGCACATGGAATAAGACATGCACTTATAGCACACTTGAAACGCTTTTACTTTGAAGTTGCACCAGACACTTTGTACTAGAGACGTGCCACTTCTATAAAAATGAATGGGAGAAATTAGAACGCCCAACTGCAGCCAATAACAAATGGATCTCGTCTTTGGACACACATTACATGGAACAATACTACGCAATTACTGGTGAGTGAAATCTAAACATTTAACAGCCAGTTGCCAAATATACACATTTTAGCCACATAGTGTGAAATTTGGTTTGAAATGCATGTGATTTCCTCTCATTGTAGTGTAGGGTTGCACATAGAGTAAAAGATCGATCCATGGCTTTTGAGAATCGATAACGAATCGACCACAAAAACAATTTAATCAAAAAATCTAATGTTTTTGTCCAGCTCTAGAAATCATACTTGTGTCATTGCTAGAATTAATAAACACCCATTGGAGAAAAAGATAAACAAATGATTCAGTTGTCAGGACTCCGTTCAGGTTGATTGACCTTTGCCCTCAGTGTAGGAGGAGTATTATGGAGATTATTTTGACCGGTGACGCAGAGGATATCCTGAGCCTCACAACCACCTCTTCCGTGGATTCAACACTGATGTTTGTTATTCCAGGGGCAAACGTTGTGTTTGATTCACATTGTTCTGGCTTGACTTTGTTGTTGACATGCATGCATTAGTCATGAAGGGCATCCCCTGCATCTTTTCCGAGCTTGGTAATCTACTTGAGGAGACTTGCCACGGTATCATAATCTTCACACCAGTGCGGAGTTCACATTCATACTGGTGTTAGTCGGTTTTACCACTGGTTGGAAGCTAAGTGGTACTATTGGGTAATTTTCGTTAAGCAATAGCCTACACAATAATGCAAGGCAGCTTGATTTCAATCTAGATTTATTTGGACTAAAATATCAATTAAATGTGTGTTGTTCAACGTTTTGCTAGTTGGCTTTACAACAGTTGTGAAGGGCAACGAACCCACTTCACCTGTGCATTCTCTCCATCATGGGCGACCGGTCGGGTATTTCGTTGCCCGGGCAAATACATCACTTAATGTGGGTTTTGCAGGTTTAATGTTGGTGTTTTATTACCATTCATCCCAGGACCCAGTTTAGCTGCTGGTAAAGGTAATGACTTCGAATGTGTGATTAAAATCGTTTTGTTCCCTCCTAGGGCTGGCTGATATGCACGAAATAGGTTCACGATATTTTTATGTATAAAAAGAAAAAATATCACAATATCAATTACATCGTCATCCCCCCCGGCTGAGGGATCGGTCAATATTCTTGCTTTTAGTGATTTTGCATTGAAAATTAAATAGCCCTAATCCAAAAAAAATGACATTTCGAAATTAAAATTGCACTTCAAACGAAACGAAAAGCAATTAAAATAACCAAGTTGTGAAAAACCAAGACCTCCTTTCCATTTACAAGTATCCGTCTATCACAACAGATGGAAAATTACTAATACACATTAAGATCTAAAAGCAATTCTAAAAGTAAACAATGATAATTATAATAATGATGATAATAATCACTGAAATATAACTCATGGTTGGAGATGAACGTGTTTTTGTATTTTATGATTTAATCACAGATGTATAGGCCGCAGAGTTGCGTTCAATAAACTGTTCCGTGGAAATGAAGTGAAGTGAACTGAACTCAAAGCACCTCCTGAGCTGAGATGTCTGAGGTCATTTACAGCATTCTTACAGATGATACTATTCTTGCAAAAAAATGTTCAGAAGACTGAAAGAAAGAGCGTGAGAACCCTTTACATACATGTGTTTCACAAGACTGCACACCTCAGAACAAACAGCGCATCAGACATGCGCATAGATGCTTTCAGTCATCTGTTTTTAATAATATGATAAAGAGTGTTTCTTCAAGCGCCTGTCTAACAGCGTTTCTTGTGTCATTCCGAATCTGAGATGTCTTACAGTTACTCACTATGCACATTATATTCACTACCTGTGATTAAACGTCTACTTTGCTGCGTGTGTAATTTGATACGTTGGTAAAGAACATCTGGCTTTCAGTGTGTTATTTAGGTTCATTTATCATGAGTCACAAACTCTTCAGTAGGCAACTATTCTTTATTTAAGGCTCTTCTATTCGTTAGGTTGTTATATTGATATTGGAAGTTCCTTTCATAATGTTTCCACCGGTATAAAGTTTCACACCGGTGTTGTACCACCGGTAACACCGTGGCAACCCTATTCTTCAGTACCAATGGGTACAGCTGTGTTCGTTTTCTTTAATTAGTCCATAGTAATATTCATGGAGCCTTTTCCGAGACTCATGGGAGTCTGAAACTAGATCTACATTTTAATTGGAGGCCAGTTATAAGAACAAAACGAACATCCATGTTTGAATTAGTGTTGAATATGAGGTTGTTGTCAAGCGATTGTGTTTGTGTGTAATTGTGGAGCGGCTCGCTGTAGTCACATTCGTGAAAGGTTGCGTGAGCCACATGGTCCCGAAAGTTTACTAGCATCTGCCAAAAGCATTTTTTGCGCCCTTGTGCAGAATTCCAGCTCGGCCTCTAAGTATTTGTTGTGGCTGAGCTCTGCAAACCTTTCTGCCAAGGTGTGTGTGAGACTTCCTGTGCCTCTGTTACAGCAATACACACACACACACACACACACACACACACACACACACACACACACACACACACACACACACACACACACACACACACACACACACACTCATTAGGGATCCAGACAAAAAAAAAGGCCACTGTGGAAGCACTGGCTTCTAAAATAAAACATGTAGGAGCCAGTTTAATGCTTTAAATGTTTTTTTCTTTATTGGTGTAAGGTTGGAACAGTTTAAGATTAAACTGATTGACACCGGTAGATTATTTTCCTATTACACTGATTTTGTATGCCATGTAAACATCTTTACTGTACTCAAAAAATGCTGGGTTATTTTTTTCAACCCAAATGCAGGGTTGGGCCTGTTGGGTCATTTTATTGGGTTATTTTCTCTCTGTGGGGTAGTTTTTATGTAGCTGCTGTATTAGTAGTAGCAAAACAGGCCTGCACATAAATAGTTTTTAGTAATACACTAGAATTGTAAGTAACATTTAAAGGGACAGTCTGGTCAAGACATTTTTATTTGTATAGCGCCTTTCACAACACACATTGTTTCAAAAGAGCTTTACAGAAAATCAGGCATTAACAGATGATAAAACTGTAATATCTATAATGTATTAGAGTCATCATTGTGTAGTTTGAGACACTTCACCCAAAAATGAAAATTCTCATCATTTATTCACTCTCATGCCATCCCAGATGTGTATGACTTTCTTTCTTCTGCAGAATATATATGAAGATTTTTAGAAGAATATCTCCACTCTGTAGGTCCAAGTGAATGGTGACCAGAATTTTCAAGCTCCAAAAAGCACATAAATTCAGCATTAAATGTATCCATATGGTTCCATTGGTTAAATTACTTTGAAAGTGAGAAAAAGTGAGAAACGCATCAATATTTAAGTGTTTATTTTATCCCCTTCTCTCCCAATTTGGAACTCCCAATTCCCATTACTTAGTAGGTCTTCCTGGTGGCGCGGTTACTCGCCTCAATCCGGGTGGTGGAGGACAAGTCTCAGTTGCCTCCGCTTCTGACACTTCAATCCGCGCATCTGATCACGTGACTCGTTGTGCATGACACCGCGGAGACTCACAGCATGTGGAGGCTCATGCTACTCTCCACGATCCACACACAACTCACCACATGCCCCATTGAGAGAACCACTAATCACCACCACGAGGAGGTTACCCCATGTGACTCTACCCTCCCTAGCAACCGGGCCAATTTGCTTGCTTAGGAGACCTGTCTGGAGTCACTCAGCACGCCCTGGATTCAAACTCGCAACTCCAGGTGTGATAGTCAGCATCAATACTTGCTGAGATGCCCAGCTCCACAGAGCTGAGATATTCTGAACAAAAACAAATAATTTTAGAAGTAGAAGAAAAGAGTACACATCTGTGATGAGGGTGAGGAAATTAGATTTTTACTATCCTTTTAATAATACAATTAGAGTTTAATGTTTTTAATGCCTAGTGTATTTAACATTATTTATAAATGTTACTTTATTGTTCTATGCTGTTTTTGTAAAATAGTTTGTGTACTCATTGCACATATTCATCCAAAAATAATGTAGCTACCATGTTTACACATTTGTTATGGCATGGTTTATTTTACAATATTTTTAAGGATAAAACAATCTGAAAATATTAACCGGCTTATGAGATCACATTACCCCAGCATTCCTGTAAAAATGAACCAGCATTTGGGTTGAATAAATAACCAATTTAGGGCATTAGGACCTACACAGTGCACAGGGTGAGCACCCCCTGCTGGCCTCCCTAATACCCCTTCCAGCAGCAAACTTGGTTACCCCTGGAGGTCTCCCATCCAGGTACTGACCAGCCTCAACCCTGCTTGGCTTCAGTGGGCAACCGGTCTTGAGCTACAGGGTAATATGGCTGCTAGATGTCATAAGATAGCAATGTGTGAAAAACGGAGCGAAAAAATACATGTTTATGAACTGATAATCTGCCGTTTTACTCATGATTTGTGTGATATTATTAATTTAAAAGTGATTGTTGTTGTAGCTCCTCTTGTCTAGTCCACAATGTTTTTTAAAACGGGTAAAAATCAGTGCCTAAAAATTTAGGTATAGTAATGTGATTTTATGAGACAAGTAAGTATATGCTCCAACACATGCACAATATAGCATGTTCACCTGCAGCTGCTGCATGTTTGCATTAGCAGTGTGTGCTGGATTGATCTTAGTTGCCGAGTTAACAGCACTGTACTAATAAAAGCTGTCTCGTCCTCCAGTGGGCTACAAACACGCATAAAAGCTAATGAATCAGCTGCTTCCACCAACAGAGACCTGCTGGGGCGAACAAGGTGGACAGGTGCTCTGCCAGCAGCACGTACAATATCAGCTTCATAAACGACCGTAAATAAACAACACTAGGTGATTAAGCAGAAATAATATGAAGGCTGCTGTTTAGCTAAGTTAAGCTCCTTTATAGGTGACTGTGTAAGGCCAAGTGCGCTCAAAAACAGAGCTAATTAATCCACAAAGGGCCAATGTCCCAATTTCAAAGGCTTTTTTGATGCTCTCGGTTGTGTTGTCGTGCTCCTAGCAGGTTTGACCACAGGCGAATATCTCCATTATTTAGTTTTAATGGCCCTCTTATGAGTCATTAACAATTTGCCGGGCCTAGTTTCACTCCTGCAGCATTTTTGTATATTTTCCTGACCTAATTATGATCAGGGCCATTGTTTCTTGACAAACAACCCAGAGATTTTTGACAGGAAATTGGCCTACTTCAGCATTGTACGGCTGCCCAAGGCAGGAGATGAATGCTACATGGGAGAGCAGAAGTTTCCTCCTTGTGGTTCGTTCACGGCCATATGAGAAGCTCCAGTGAACCCACTCGCCATGTGTTGCTCTCCCCCATTTGGTGACATTTTTAATTGTTGCCAAGCATCAATGCCCGGCGTTAATCCCAGAGATTTATTTACGTCTGCGCTAAATAGAGAAGGCGTAAATATTTGAGCTGTACGCAAGGACCATGTAGTGCCAAATTGTTTTTTTAATGACGCTCTAATTATTTCTCGCCCAGGTTTTTTTTGCACACTCTGCTGGTATTTATTGCGATGCCAGCATAAGGGAGGTTTCTGAAAGGATCTTTCTTAGTCTTTTTAATTGAAGATGATGCCAGGTTCAGCTCTGGAATAATTAACGTTTTATGTTTAGTTCTGCTGTCCTCCATTTGCGCTAGTTTGTTTATCCTTCTAGTTCACTGTTTTTGTTCCTGCGTCAGCAAGAATTAATATGAAGCTTTCAATACAAATTAATTTAAAGTACACAATACAATTGCTGTGAAAGTTTTGTCAGATAGAAATGGCTGTGCATTTTATAGTACATGATACCAAATGTTTCTCTCATAACCACTGAATCAAAGCTAAACCTGAAAAATGTGCCCTTTTTATTTTTTTCTCTTTTTTTAATTAATATTATTTTGACACTTAACACTGTAATATTAAACTTCAAATACCTGCTGTATTGAGGAGTCCAGTCTAAGATTTATTCCAATCATTGAGTGCTGACATTCAGCTTGCCCTTTCAGAGTACTGGTCACAAGAACAGGAAATGCCAGAGCTGAACAAACTGTTTGAGCCAAAATGGAGGCCTTTTCCTTTTTAATAATGACACATGTTGTTTAGAGCAAGTTGTCTTCAACGGAGTCCGCAAATTATTGTTTGATCCACCACTGGTGTTGCTATTAACCACTTACTCATACGCGAGCGATAGTGAGAGGAGTATCTATTTTAATCTATTGATTTGTTAGTCCCTCGCAGCTGCATGTCAAATCTAGGGATGTGCAAGACTAGTCTGCTAAAGGGTCCTGATGCTGCTAGTCAACACTGGAATTACTAGTCTGTTCATTTTCCCCCCATTAAACTGATCATCATTTTAACACCTTTACGTTTGGCTTTATATTTTTTTTTTATAGAGTCTGTGCTTAAATGACTGTCATATTAATGTTACATACTTTAATAGAATTAACAATCCAAATATTATTTAAAAAAAGAGGATATCTGGAGCGGGAACAAAGTTTCATTTCACCTCAGTCTGTGTGTGCTTCTTCCCTCTCTCACTCGCCGCACGCGCAGGAAAATGTCCTCGCAAAGTGAAGCAAACTCAGCAAAGTAGTTATGAAATCACTTCGGTGGTGGTGCGGAAATCGGATTTCCAAACGTTTGAAAGTGCCTATGGATGTTTTCACATTTGAGTCGTCTTGACATCTGTGCATACTTGTAGGTTATTTTTCCGCTGTGCAGACTTTAGGCGCAGGATAGCCGCTTCAGGTGAGTCAAGTACCGTCTTTCACCGGACAGTGTCGACGTGTTAATTTTGCTCATCAAAAAATGTATGCTTTTAAGTAGCCTAGAAAATGAATTCTTTTCAACGAGGTGCCGACTGCTTAATGGGTTAAACTGTCTTTTATTCTGTGTGCACGTCATGTTTAGAATACATTAGGTTTATTATGGGCTGCATCACAGGCCCATTTTTCCTATTCTATGGCTACTTTTTTTAACATCGTAACTGTTATTGGTTAATGTTCTTTACCGAACAGCTGTAATATTAGATCAATGGCTAATGCATGACTGCACGTTGTGAAATCCATGCAAATTGTCAGTGCACTTGTTTTCTCTCGTAGATTTGGCTTACCTGTTAATTATTTTCAGCAATGTCCTGACTTTTTTTTTTTTTCTTTTTTTTCTATCCTATCCTCTTTTCTCCCAATTTGGAATGCCCAATTCGCACTACTTAGTAGGTCCTTGTGTTGGCGCGGTTGCTCGCCTCAATCCGGGTGGTGGAGGACAAGTCCGAGTTGCCTCCGCTTCTGAGACCGTCAATCCACGCATTTTATCACGTGACTCGTGCTGACACCACGGAGACTCACAGCAAGTGGAGACTCATGCTATTCTCCACGATCCACACACAACTCACCACACGCCCCATTGAGAGAACCACTAATCACCACCACGAGGTGGTTACCCCATGTGACTCTACCCTCCCTAGCAACCGGGCCAATTTGGTTGCTTAGGAGATTTGGCTGGAGTCACTCAGCACGTCAATATAAACCCTGCAGTTTCTTGCATTTTAAACACTACCATTACGATTTTAGGAGTGGTGGTGGCATAGTGGGCTAAAGCACATAACTGGTAATCAGAAGGTTGCTGGTTCGATCCCCACAGCCACCACCATTGTGTCCTTGAGGAAGGCACTTAACTCCAGGTTGCTCCGGGGGGATTGTCCCTAAAATAAGTGCACTGTAAGTTGCTTTGGATAAAAGCGTCTGCCAAATGCGTAAATGTAATAGTGTTCCCGATAGTCGATCAAAACAATAATTTTGGCTTAAACTTAATGTTACCACACCGAACCTCACCAAAATTTCCGCACAGGTTGAACTGCGATGCAGCTCACTGATTTCTGCCTGCATCACCTCTGTCTATTGATGGACTACGATATTATAATGGAATACATAGACTAACAATTAATTATACAACAAAACTCATCAGTCAATTAACAAGGACAATTGCATCTATGTGAACTTCTGCAGTTAATCCAGGATGGACTTCAAAGACATTAGTCATTAATCTTACAGTTCAAACAAAATCTGTGTTTAAACACTGACCTGTAACACTTACTTAGTTTAATCATTTTAAACTATGACTTGCACTATACATAAGTAATATTTACATTATATTCAATATGTTAGCCAGAGGGGAACTGGCCCCCACAGTGAGTCTGGTTTCTCCCATTAATCTACGAGTTTTGTGTTCCTCGCCACAGTCGCCTACAGCTGCTCACTGGAGTTATTAATACAATTATTATTTAATTACTTATTTTTAAACACGATTCACAATCGTATTTTATCTAATTACACAATGATGATTCATCGAAATTATAGATATTACAGTTTAATTTTCTGTTAATGCCTGATCTTCTGTAAAGCTGCTTTGAAACGATGTGTTGTGAAAGGCGCTATACAAATAAAATGACTTATGATCAGAAACCACTTGTGAAAGCACAGTGCTCCTGTACCCCGATGCTTCTCCGTCCATCGGCTGCCTACTGAAGGATTGGCTTTGGAATATCTGTTTAGAAAAGCCTCCGAATAATTTGCTTGTATGCTTTTTCCCCCTTTTTTGGCAAGAAGTCAACAGTGGAGAATACTTATCCAACGTTATGGCTCGGCATCGTTAGATGTCCAGTAACTGATTGCCATGAATTATATATAAGTGATAGCATCATTGTGCCAACAGGTGTTTGCACATGTGCTGAAAATTAATTAGAAACTTTTTGAGTATGTTCATTTCTATTCATCGTCGGACGTTGTGAATGCTTCACATGTTTTAATGTTACATTATTACTCCATATAAAAATGAACGGTGTTATTCCTGAACTGTGAGTAATGAGAATGTATTCAACTGTTTGCTTTGATGCTCAATGGATGAATTATACACTGGAAGACTGTAATTATAAGATGAGACAAGTGCATTAATAAGATGTATTACGACGTTTGAAATTACAGTTTTTTTTTTTATCACCTTTATTACTATTTTCACACGCAAGTGATACATTTTCAGAACTCTTAGGACAAAACACCAAACTGGTCACAATTGTAACAAAGCTAGTCATTCTTTCAAAAGCTCCTAATATGGTTTCATCAGGGTCGTACATGTTTCCTTTCATATAGTCACTGTTTCAGAACTCAAGGTTATTGTGATGTGCAATGAGAACATTTTAATCTACAAAACACACATTGACATGACTGTAAATTCATAATGCCTGTGACATCAGCCCAATGTGTAATCAAAAGATGTGATCATTGAATAAACGGTGGACTCTGGACTGACGTTCTCTGTCAGTTCTGACTGTACAGAGTATTTCAAAATGTGATGGTGTAAGAATTATGTATCAAGTACATTATTGTACACTGTAATGTCTTTTACTGTACTCTTAATAGATTGGGGTGAGTATTACATTTACATTTAGTCATTTAACACATGCTTTTATAGTTGCCAAAGTGACTTACAAATTAGAGAGACTCACAAATGTGTCACAGTCCTGTAATTTGCTTTACAGTAGTTAGGACTTTGATTACTGAATTACATAGTTGATGGCCCAGATGTCACTGGGCTCACCGGTTCCTGCTAAGGCTGGCGATATGGACCAAAAATCATATCTCTTTATTTTTAGGCTGAATGGCGATACACGATATACAGCACTGCAAAATTGTCAGTTCCTCTGGATTTACTATTTATAGGTATGTGTTTGAGTAAAATTAACATTTCTGTTTTATTCTGTGAAGTACTGACAACATTTCTCCCAAATTCCAAATAAAAATTTTGTCATTTAGAGCATTTATTTGCAAAAATTACAACTGGTCAAAATAACAAAAAAGATGCTTTTCAGACCTTGAATAATGCAAAGAAAACAAGCTCATATTATTTATTTTTAAACACAATACTAATGTTTTAACTTAGGAAGAGTTCAGAAATCAGTATTTGCTTGAATAAACCTGATTTTCAATCATAAAAATGATTTTTGAAAATAATGTGGACATTAATAATTAATATCAATTACAATACATATAGTTTTAAGGTGGCATTATAGAGAACATTGAACTTTTGTGTGCAAAGTTTATAATGTTTGTCCAAATAAATGCATGTGTATTACATGTGTTTTTTGTACGGCACAGTTTATTGTTTTGCTGCTAATGCATCACAATTTCCCACACAAGAGCAGTAAATTCAATCTATCAACAGGATCAATCGTTCTGTCATCACCAAAACATTTCATCTAGGTTTAGGCTAGTATTAAGATACAGAGATTATGTACAGTATGTAAACTAACTATTCTAAAGTTAAATTGAGACAACTAGCAGGTCACTTAACACGACTCCTAGAAGAGGCGCTGACCGCACAGAGAAATGCATTTGTAGTTATTTACATCACCTGCTTCCTTATTATTAGAATTTTAATAAAGCTATAATGCATTAAATATAACTGCATCAAAGATATAACGCTGAGGTGTTTCCTTTAAAGACGCTCTGACATGCAAGTTTTTCTTCAGCGGAGCTGAATTATACAGAAGTATTTTTGTATAATTCCCTCTTATTTTGCGATGTACATCACCTGAAGCTGTTTGGAAAGTTTAAAGTGCATCTGGACTGTGATTGGTGTAATTCTTCCTCTCCTCATTCAGAAGAGAACTGCAGTTCTGCCCTCATCATTAGAGTTTAATGTGATGTGATATGTTACGTTAAATTACATCAAACGTCTATTCGACAACCACAATTTTGTCGTTGATAGTTTTTGTTGATAACGTCGCCTAATCGCTTCAGCCTTAATGTCCAACTACAGCTGTGAAGACACTGATAGGCCTATGAGCTTTTCAGGTTACTCCTAGCATCTATAGACAAAGTCTCAAAACTTTAACAGCTGTAAGTCTGTTTTCATTTGTACCAGAGATTCTTGAATTGTTTACAATTAGCCGGAAGTTCCGCCCACATCGCCCGCAAAGCAGCATGGGACTGTACACCCTAAGCTGGTTAGGCCAGTGTAAAACAGTTCAATGGAAAGAAGGCGAGAACCAGCTTGACAATATAAATAATAGTTTAATGAAAATTTAAACAAACGACACAAACACACTTGACGGTCAGCTGACCGTAAACTTATTTCTTTCTCGTTGGCCCCGCCCTCCATCCTGTCACAGCCAGTCTTGTCATTTAGCTGGTTTCAGAGGGGGTTTGAACACTTTTTAGCTGGTCAGGCTGGGAGACCTGCTAAGATTAGCATGACCAGCTAAAAGAAAAGTGTTCAAACTCCCTCTTAATTCAGCCTGCCCCGCTATGACCAGGCTGGGCAACCAGCTAAAACCAGCCAACCAGCTTATGCAGGATTTAGCTGGTCTTTTCAGCAGGGCAGCATTTAATGATTGTTTCAATGTAAACATCATAAAGTATGTACATAAGATAATATTGTAGCCTAACATACACGTTTTTATAGGCATAAAATGCAACTCTTATAATTTTATACAATATGTAACAGTAGTCCCGTCTCGTCTCTACCCACCAAGGGGTCCTTGGCCTGAAAATGGTTGAAGACCCCATGTTTGGAGTCTCGTACTGCTACATGAATAATGTCTCAGTGAAACACTTCAACACAACACACAAGGAAAGGAATGTTGGTATGGTTTGTAGTTATGGTGCATTTTATATTTTAATGAGTTGGATATACTTCTCACACAATTAACTCCATCACTCCAGACGCTTATCAGCTCTCCGTATTAAATATTACTTGGTCTCCTCTACTGAGTGTAATTCTATGTTATTTTGAGTGGCTTGTTATTGCCGCAATCACTCATTTGCCTATCAACGACCCTAAACAGCCATCTGAAAGCAGTGCTGCTCACAAGAGTAGATCAGCTAGTGCCAGTAGATGATGATGGTACTCAGGAACACATTTGCTCGGTGTGAAAAACAAGTGAGCTGCTTTGATGTCTATGGTCTACATAGGCCGCTGCCTTCTAAGGCAGCATTATTACTGGAATGGAACCTCATAAGTGAACTCTCCAGATAAGCAACCCCATACTACACAAATAGCGATATAGCACATATAAATATTGGATGAAATGGTAGATTAAACCTGTGATTCCATACCGGGGGTACACAAGCAGTAGGACTGGGTACTTATTTTGCTGCCTACCTTTTGTATCTGGAGTACACCTATGAAATCATGAAATGCTGTGTTTGGAACACAACTATAAAATGTTAAACATTTCTGTAACATCTGCAGGCTGTTGTATTAGGGGAACAGTGAAGCAGATGCTGCTGATGCAAGCATTCACTGTGGAGCAGAGCACCGGAAAGGTACACACCAATGGGAGTAAGATCATTAATAAACATTATGCAAAATATGTATGTAATTTGTAAAATTAATATTGAACTGGAATGAAACTGCAGCATTAGTATTTCTTATTGGAGCAATGTTTGGAGTAATGCTCAGAGCGGTGGGACATTGTTTTAAACCTTGAATTAGGTGGAATAGAGAACTTGCTCACAGAAGTGACTCCAGGGGCTTTTGAGACCGAGGTAAAGGGAATTCTATATTAAGAAAAGATCCAATAATAGCTTAAAGGCAAATGTGTGTAAATATTTAATTGTGTATTATACCCTGAGCTTGTCCAGGAGGAGGAATTGGACTGTAGGAAATAAAATAAAAGTTTGGAGAACCAGAGGCGTCAAGGTGTGTTCCGGGTTCAATACAAGTCAAACTCAATCAACATAATTTGTGGCATAATGTTGATTAGCACAAAAAATAATCCTTTTCTTTAAACAAACAAAAAAGAAAAGAAAAGAAGCAAACATCAAGGTTACAGTGAGACACAATGGAAGTGAATGGGATAAAGTACTTTGGATATAACATTTTACGGAAACGGTTAGTATGTGGTTTTATCACACTAAAATCTTGTTAACACATATTGTTTACGTCTTGTGGTTATACGTTTGAAAGTATTTTAACATTGAGCTTAACTTGTATTGAACCCGGAATATTCTTTAACCCTTTAAGCTCTAAAAGTGTTTTTAAAAATGTCCTGTTTTAGTGGCATACCCAAATTTAAAGTCTTATAACTCGACCAAAAAACCAAACCAACAAATAAACAAACAAACATAGAGGGTCATGTTTGGTATCATTTAAAAAAAGTTTCAATTGTAGTTCGATTGTAATACACTCAGACTGTCACAAAACGTAATTTTATTTTCTTCTTCTTTTTTTCTTATTTGACATTATATATCTCTGGGTGTAAATAAGTTGGTTCCAATCATGTCAGCTGTGTCTGAGAAAATGTTTGTGTTGATACGACAAAGCAATCAAAAGTTACAATATTACAAATATAATTGATCATAGTGTCCAAAAACATCTCCAAACAAATAAAAGATAATAATTGTACATAAGAACTAATTACACATGCAAACACAACAATGACTAAAGGTTTGCATAGCATGCAGACATGATTTTAGTCATGAGATTTCACAGAATGAGTTTCATTCTGTGTCATTTGAGTCATCATTGAGTCTGTGTCGTTTATTTGGCGCCAGGTGGCCTGGTGGTCATATGCATCACCAATCATGTCTCTCTGCCCAAATATGGATAATTTTTGCACCAAAAATTATGTGTGTAGGCTCGTTTGAAAGATAATTACGTCTTCTAAATAATTATATGTGATATATTATGTTCTGTTTATAAGCGTAGTTATAAGAGTAAATGAGGCCTAAAAGCAACACCTGTTCAAATGAAACATAATAGTGAAAGACATATATTTAGCTGTTACTCGATATATTTTTGTCTGTGAGTAAAACAAGTAGGCTGGTTGTATTGTACTCTTTGAGAACTTTCCAACAACATATGACACATGAATATTTGATTAGTTTAAACTTTTTGCTGATTACAATAATATGTACAGGGCAAAACTATTAATAAATTACTCCCTTCTGATTTGTCTGCAAATTTCAAAGCACATGTTCAGTTTTGATCATAATAGAAATACAGCTTCTAAGCTTTAAAATGATACCTATTTTATGTTTGTCAAGAGAAATGCATTATGAAAAGGCTGTCGTGCTTTACCTTCATCACAGCCTTAAACATTCAAATTAATATATGGATTATATGCTAATTGTAAACTGGTTGAGCTGCTTGTCTCAACAGAACATCATTTTATTGGTACCTTTACTCCGTTTTGATGCCAGTATTCAGTATTCTTATTTTTGTGACACTTATTCCATGTGCCCGTTTTTGGGTCATTGCCGCTGTTCTCCATGCAGGAAGGATATATGGATTTATGAAGCACCCCAGGACATGCTCCGCTCTTTAACACCTCATATTTCATCTGCTCTTGATGGATGAAACCCTGTATGTATGTCATCCATTTATACACGAGCAGACAAGGAGGGACATTTTCAAGGAACCAAAGGGGGAATCTCCTTTGGCGTGGGCAAAGTTAAGTGAGGTTAAGAAGTCTCTTGAAAATTAGAGCAGCCGAGCTTTTTAGGGGCTAAACGTGTTACTAGGAGGAGGCCCCTCAGAGGAGAACCAAAACGGGCTGTCCTTTTAAGTCGATATCTTTATACATATGCTTTGATACCAGTTAACCAGACTCTATTCAGTGGTTATCAACAAAGTTAGGGGTATAGTGTTCAGGTGTGAAATAGTCCAAATAGGGGCAAATATGAGTCAATATGAAATCAAAATTGACTCTCTACTTCCTTAATGCACATTCTTTGTCTTATTGTGTGTGATTCATTAGTCTTGGAGCATTGGAACAGAGAATCGCTCCTGTGTTAGTCATTTCGGATTATATGTGGGGTGTCATGGTCCTGTCACTCTGTCAGGTTGGGGTTTTTGTCTGACGGGAGCATGACATCTTCGTTCCCTATTTGTTTTTGTGTGAGTTACCGCTGTTTACTCTTCGGTCGGTCTTGTTCGTGTCCACATGTTGTCTAGATCTTGACTTCAGGTCTGGTTCAGTTTCGGTCTGTGTCGGGATCCAGACATTCAGGCTCAACGTTCTGTTGATTGTACTTTCACTCCCTCGTGTCTCTCACGCTGCCGGCATGCACGATCATTGTTTCCATGGGAACATGATCATGCCGCTAATTAACGTACTAGCAGCACCTGTCTCCCTGCCGATTCCCTGTACATTTAAAGCTTTCGTTGTGTCATTGTCGTTGCTGTTATTGTTGAATGTTGTAGTATTTATGTTGTGTATTGATGTGTTCCAAGTAACTAACCTCACTTTCTCAGGCTAGTTGGTCCTGTCTCGTGGATCTGTTTGGTTGACCGCAGTGTGGATGCTTTCGAGTTTGTTCACTTTTTCTCTCTGCTCATGAATCTTCAACGGAGGATTCCTCTTCTTTGCCCGCATGACGGGAGTGTGTGTGCGGCACACCCTACTCTTCAGCAGAAGATTCCTCATGGATCTGCCACTCGCCTGTGGGTGCGCACTTCACGGAGGATTCCTCACGTTTCTGCTGAACTTATTGTTTACAGTAAATAAATAATTTAAACTGATCCTCTGCTTTTGGGTCTCTATCTCACTCTCACTCTGACATGGGATTTGTTGGATTTGCACAGCACAGACCCAAAATTTCCCTTGCTCCTCCCAATAGAGTGCAGGGTTAGTCTAGCAGATCCTTTCAATCGATGACTGCCACCGCCTCTGTAACGAAGTGGGCAGCACCACTGTTGCAGTACTGAAATGCTCAAAGCTTTGTCGAGAAGCCAACAGCATGAAAAAAGCCCCTCCACAATAAACAAGGCAAATCTTCACTGGGGAAATCCAATAGATGCCAAATTAAGCAAATCCTTTTTAGATCATTGAAGAAAGGAAAATCATTCTGTGTGGCGCTACTCGACTGATTACAAGAGCCGTGCTTCCAACTTCTTACCCAAACTTCTCCTAATACCCTACATCCCAGTGATGAAGAGAAAAAGTCAAGCATGTCTCACAAAGCCCAGGCAACTGTGACTATTTGTTTGTTCATCTGTTCAGCACAAGTTGTAGATGAGAAGCAGTGACAGAGATGGCACCAGCACAACAGCAAGCTCTAAACTTGGGTTTGTAATAGAGTTGTTCTTGACTTTCTGTCAGCTGAAGAAGATTTCTAGTTCTCTGACAAGAAACAGACAGGCAGACGAGATGCTGGAGGAACATATGGAAGATAAGGTCAACAGAAAGAGAGAGATATGAGGTACAGGAGGAGTGGTGGAGGGTCATTTGGACAGGCAGGCAGATAAGATGCGAGACACACTGGCGGATGGAGGTGCAGAGCTGCAGGCCTGTCCAGAGGGTTTCTGCATAAACAGGGAACCAATCCGAAAGCTTCCTCAGAGCTAAGCACTAATGCACTTGTTGCTGTACATTCTCTGTAACAGTCCTGCATTTCCTCATAAATAGGCATCAGCTGTTAAAAGGAAAGCCGTCATTTACCTACTCATCCTCATGTCATAGACCTTATTCATAGAAGCACCATATTTGTTTTACTCGCAGACAAAAATATAGCGAGTAACAGCCAAGTACGCTGCCTGGCCAAAAAAAAATATAAATTGCATACACTAATATTTTGTTGGACCGCCTTTAGCTTTGATTACAGCACGCATTCGTCGTGGCATTGTTTCAACAACATTATGCAACGTCACAACATTTATTGCCATCCAGAGTTCCTTTGATTTTTGGCTGAGATCTTATATTGAGGACGGGAGAGTCAAACCACTCCGTAAAGTTTTCTCCAGCACAGCCCAACGACTTTCAATGGGGTTAAGGTCAGGACTCTGTGTGAAAATGATTCCTCATGCTCCCTGAATCACTCGTTCACAATTTGAGCCTGATGAATCTAGGCATTGTCATCCTGGAATATACCCATGCAATCAGGGTAGAAAAAAATGATGGGATAACCTCGTCATTCAGTACATTCAAGTAGTCAACTGACTTAATTTTATTGCTGTATAACGTTGCCCAGGTCATAACACTGCCTCCAGAGGCTTTTACAGTGGGCACTATGTATGACGGGTGCATCGCTCAATGCGCTTCCCTTCTCACCCTGACGTGCCCATCGCTTTGGAATAGGGTAATAAATCTGGACTCATCGGACCACATGACCTTTTATCCACTGCCCCACAGTCAAATCTTTATGCTCCTAGTAAATTGAATTTGTCCGATTAATGTGGTATTCACGTAGAGTGAACTTAACCATTTAAGTTAACTCAACACAAGTAGCCTCACTAACAAGTGGCTTTCTTGCGGCCACAGCCACACAGCTGTTTAGTCCCAATCCTTTAAGTTCTCATTGCACTGTGTATGTGGAAATGCTCTTATTTTCACTATAAAATATAGCCTTGAGTTCTACATTCGGTTTTGTACAATGTGACTTTTTAGTTTTAGTGATATCCGATTACGATCATTGAAGATTTTTTACCAACCACATTTCTTCCGTGAAGCTGATGGTTCACCACTGTCCTTCCAGGTTTTAATAATGTGTTGGACAGTTCTTAACCCAATTACAGTGATTTCAGCAATCTCATTAGTTGTTTTCTTTGCTTCTGAAACACTGTAACATCTTTTCCATGACCACGGGATACATCTTCAGACATGATTGTTTAAGAAATGAGAAGCTGTACACTGCATCAGTTTGGGTTAAAATAATTGTTGCCAGCTGAAACGTGTTATTCTCTGCAATAATAATCCAGTCATAGGCTCTTAAGTATCTGCATAATTAAATCCATTTGGTGACTTGTTTTTGGTGAGGCAGTGTATATGTCTTTGACAATCATGTTGGTTTTGCTTATATGCTATGTTTTCACTTATAATTTCATGGAAAGTAAATGGAAGCCTGACGAGTCCACACACAAGATAATCAGATGTATAGATCATTAGATAATCCACATGAAGCACAGTGTTACATATGGCCACCAATAGATGGCGCCAAATACATGACACAGACTCAGTGATGACTCAAATGGCACAAAATTCTACTTTTTCTGTGAAATCTCATGACTAAAATCATGTCTGCATGCTATGCAAACCTTTAACTTAAATCTGCAATGAAGTGAATGCACAACGGAGCTCAACTTCTAAATAGTGCATAAACAGGCGCAAGCCTTTACATTCATATTGTTTGTTGTTGTTTTCATGAATAAACTCTCCTGTGCGTGAGTTTGTGAAGGAGGTTTGGGATTGTAACTTTCGTTGGGGATGAATGGCATGTAGTTGTTATACCAAATCGTGGTGTGCGCTAAATCATATCTGATATAAAAAAATCTTTGTTGTGATCTGTATAGAAGAAAGTTTGAGATGGCATAAGGGTCTTGTTCTGCTGATTGCGCCCCTCCATGTCCTATTTGTTCCCATCTCTCGAGAGGCTGGATATTTTGTAAGACTAGCCTTGAAATAAATATGTTGGTCATTGGCTTTCGCTCAATATTCAATACAATCTCATCCAAGCAAGCTTCATGATCTAGCTAAACTTAAATTAAATGACATTTGTAGGGCAGATCTAATTTTTATCACTGTAAAAATAAAAAGTTGACTAGATAACCAGCTGCCAAGCATTTTTGAGTTTACGCAACTTCAGGCAAATTATTGTATCAACTTAACAGTTCAAGTTTGATTGTGTGTTGCATTAACAGAATACAATAAACTCAGCAAACTTAAAAAATATTAATGATTTTTAAAAGTTGTTCAGTTATGCAAGTAAACAATACAAATGTAACAAAATATATATGCAACATAATATATGACATTTCAAGACATTTATTGATGGAATGGACAGAATTTGAAACATTTTCAAAAGCTAAAATGACCAATTTGATAAAACGAATGATTAAATATAATTTGTAAAAAAATTTTTATTTTTTTTATCATACCTAGAAGGGTTGCCTAGAAGATTTATTTATGATTAATAGCATAAACTGAGAGAGAATTTATTTTATATGTAAGCAAAATGGACATTGTAACACAAATGTATCAATAAGAATCGGAATGGAATAGAATTGGGAAATCTGTATCAATACCCAAATTGTATGTGCTCTATGTTAACATTTCTATATTGATTCAAATAAAACAATTTAATTTGAAGTAATCTCAACTTTTCCTACATTTAGATTTAGAAAATTTAGTTTATCTAACAAAATGTAATTTTTAGCAGTGCATTGGTAATTAAGTTGATTTGTGAAAAGTGGGAGTTTTTTTTTAACCAAAAATAGAGCTAAACCTGAATGTGAGAATTTGGGAAACCATGTATAAATAACATAATCAAACAGCCAGGCCACGTAATTGTTTTAATGAAAGATTACAAAGACAAAAAACATGCATTGGTGAATCATTCACAATAAAACCAGACATTTTGATTTCATGTTTATTTAAAGGTCATGGCAGCTTTAACGGTTTGTGTGTGTAATCTAGCAAAAAAGTTACATCAATCTCTGCTGTGAATTTAGAGTTAGCGTTTTGAAATCCTTGGCAGTTCGATGTCTGGAAATATCCACAGGAAGAGTCCAATCTGAAGACTCAACAGTGCAAATGATGAGGGCATATGTTTACCTCTAACTCCTCTCACACAGGGAGATGGATTAAATTGCAGCAGTTTGGTTTGTTGTCAGATTCTTAAAGTGTTGTTTTCAAGCGTGAACTGTCCTCAGGCCCCTGCAGAGGGTTTACTCAGTGGAACTGAATAGGGAGGTCTCTCGCAGCTAATTGAGTCCTGCGTCAGGCTGTTCCAGAGCCTCTCTTTAGGCACCGGAGGTGCAGTAATAGCAAACAGTGGGATGCAACATCTGTATGGAAGGGAACAAAGCTGCATGCATACAAACAAACCCATAACACACATGTACTCCTGCACACAGAGATGAACTCACAGAGCAATAAAAGATTTAGAGCTCCTCAATTGTCCTGGATGCCTCCACATGACAGACATTCAGAACTCATCAACCTCTTTTTCACAGGATAATTCCTCTTGACCTCTGCGGCTCACCAGGTTAAGACTTTAAGCATTACACTCATTTCCCCATCAACGACCCCACACTGCCCTGAGAATGTGAGACCTGCCCCCAGAGGCAGAGGAGCTGCCCCAACGAAGATTCCCAGTGTAGGTGCGAGAAATGTTTTTGTTCTGTTCCAGCCATTGAAAGAATTCTAAAAATTGTATGGGTTTTTCTTCAACTTCAGGCACTTTTATCACTGTAAACTTATAGAAAGTAAAGGAAACAAATATGACAGTTGTGAAAGCAGCACTTACCTATTGGCTACATGATGAGAGAAACCATCCAAAACACTTTGAAACCAGCAGACTTCGACTTCTGGGAAATCGGTATTATATCCATTAATGCTGCTTGATTGATGTCATGTGTTCAACAGATACAATGTTCAATGGAAATGTATTGTTCGAACAGTAAAAAAAGCTTTTGTACCACTTTGTAAAAATTAAGCATTCGTAAGTAAAATGGTGATCTGATGATAAAATATCGGTATTGGTATCGGCCAAAACGTTTCACATCGGTGCATCCCTAGTAGATGGTATTTTTATTCTTAATTTTCTTTGTTAAATATAAGAAGTCTCTGTCTTGGACAATGGCTAAAATGGTCAAATCTGTACATAAAAGCCATTTGAAAGTAACACAAATAAATGATGAAAACCTGGTAAAGAGACATTACAATTGCCTGAAGTTGAAGAAACACCATTTTACTAATACTGATCATCTTTAGATGAAAAATGGAAATAAATTCTAGATATTGTTTTTCTTTATTGTTATCAAAGGAACAAAAAATATAACTGTACCTTTAAAAGTTACACAATAGGATACAATTATGCACCCAAAACTAATAAAAAATGGTTTTAACTTGGGGTAAAACACCCTAGTGACAGCCATTATTCCATTCCAAGGTTTTAGGGGAGGGGAGGATGCTGGCCATCCTAAATAATGGCATACCACAGACCATGTCCAGACACAATGCCAGATATTGGACCAATGAGATTTCAATGTAGGCAGGGCTACCCAGTTTAATGAAACAGAAATAAAAACATTTATGCATTTGGCAGATGCTTTTTATCCAAAGCAACTGTCAGAAAGTCTTGTAACTTGTTGCCATTGTTCTAACAAACAGGTAGTACCACAAAACGTTTTCGCAGTAGCGTTGTGGAGTGTCAAGGTGGTCTTTGGCAAACTTCAGGCGCGCAGCAATGTTTTTGTTGGAAAACAGCAGCGTCCTTTATGGTGTCCTGCCATGAACACCATAACTGTTTAATGTTTTCCATATAGTAGACTCATGAACAGAGATGTTAACCAGTTCCAACGATTCCTTCAATCTTTATCTGTCACTCTAGGGTTCATTATTACCTCATTGAGCATTCTGCGGTGTGTCCTTTGTGTCATCCTGGCTGGACGGCCACTTCTAGTGAGAGTACCTATAGTACTAAATCATCTCCATTTATAGAGAGTTTGTCTAACTGTGGACAGATGAATATCTAACGGCCACTTCTAGTGAGAGTATCTATAGTACTAAATCATCTCCATTTATAGACAGTTTGTCTAACTGTGGACAGATGAATATCTAACGGACACTTCTAGTGAGAGTATCTATAGTACTAAATCATCTCCATTTATAGACAGTTTGTTTGTTGAGTCATCATGGCTGGACAGCCACTTCTAGAGAGAGTACTCACAGTACTAAATTGTAACGAGGTTAAGGATGGGAAAGGAGGAGGCGGGAACCAGCTGAACAGTCAAAATAATGTTTAATGAAAACTTAAGACACAAACAAAAATACACCCGGCAACTGCATGTGGCGCTCTCTCTCTCGAACTTCCGCATCCGGCTGCATTTATCCCTCTCCTCTGCTGATTAGCCTGATTTGGGGCTGGGCGTGCTTAGTCACGGCCCGGCCATCCTCCTCATCACACTCCTCCCTCATTTGCCTCAGGCCGGCATGAGGGTTGGGCATTGCCCTTCTGACTGCACCTGCCGGTAGGCTTTTCCACTCCTCTCCAGAGCTGGGGAGCTGGACAAGGGGAGGGAAAAAATAGAGGAGAGGGAAAGGCAAGATAGAGTGACAGTGAGGGAGGAGATAGAGAGAGAGAGGAAAAAAATTGCTTGCCGGTTCCCAGACAGGCGTCGCCTGGTCCTCGACCACTCCTCTACCCTCTGGCGGATGACAGTCACTCCTCCCTGGGCAGACCGGAGCGAGTCCTTCGACCCCTGGTGGATGGAATGCCCCTCCGTATTCTGGCAGCCGGAAGCAAGCCCTTGTAATCGGCTGATTAGCTCAATTGGGGGCCGGACATGCATAGTCATGGCCTGTTCCCGCCCTCCACCTCATCACATAAATAATCTCCATTTATAGACAATTTGTCTCACTGTGGACAGATGAATATCTAAGTTCTTCACGATAACTTTGTAACCCTTTTTTTGATTGTAGGTCTTCTGATATCTATTATATTTTGAGGCTTGGTCAACATCCACAGATGATGCTTGTGAATGGCAAACTCAAAATGTTTTAGTGCTTTTTATAAGTCAAAGTAGCTCTAACCCACACCTCCAATCTGGTTTCATTAATTGGATGCCAGGTTTGCCAACTCCCTACTTGAATAAGCTTTTGTTGATGTCATTAGCCTAGGGGTTCACATACTTTTCCCAACCCAAACTGTGAATGTTTGAATGATGTATTCAATATCTACAAGAACAAGACAATATTTTGTGTGTTATTTCATTATTGTAACATAGATGATCAAACCAGATTGAGACAAATTTTTACAGAATTGCAGGTGATTCCAAAGGGTTCACATACTTTTTCTTGCCACTGTATCTAGATGCCTTTTTCCCCCCAATGCCTTGACACATGCTTTGTTTTTGCCTCTATGTCCATTAGATCATCTCTTGTCACTCCCCAAACTAAGCCTGAATCTCAAAGCAAGAATAGATGTCTTATTATCTCCGCTCTAAAGAAGCGGGTTAAGCTGATAGGTGAAGCTTTAATGAAACTCTAACACTGCTAATTGCTGTAAAGGGAGGACGTGTGTGTCGGGTTTGCCATGGCCTGTCACCACTTTGGCAGCAGTCGATGTTTCTGTTGGTCCCCAAACCTGCTCGTTCCGTGTCCGGCTCTCCTCCTGTGGGTTGTACTGTCTTTAAAGAGTGGGCTGGACGCAATGTCATCCCGTCATGGAGGAATCCATTTCCACTCTCCATCTCTCTGACACTTAAATTGGGGCATGACAGACGCACAGCTCAACAGTTAGTGTTCAAAATGCCATGCTGCATGGACGGACCTTCAACAGTGTGAAGCAAGAGTTCATTTCCTGTCTGTATGTCAGTGACAGGCCTGTGATTATAAAGACAGTGGGACATTTAGAGCAGTCACACTGCTCTCTGTGTGTGTGTGTGTGTGTGTGTGTGTGTGTGTGTGTGTGTGTGTGTGTGTGTGTGTGTGTGTGTGTGTGTGTGGCTTGAGATTGGTTTTGGAGTCTATATGTACATTTGGCATATGGCATAATACACTGTAACAGTTTTTTTCATTAACATGGGATGAGTCAAAATAATTTTTGGGTAGAAATGCTGTCTTGATCTTGTATTGAACCCGAAATATTCCTTTTAATGTGGTATTCACGTAGAGTGAACTTAACCATTTAAGTTAACTCAACACAAGTAGATTTAACACAGATTTGCTATTTAAATAATGTATCATTGTTACTATCTAATAATTTCTATTGAATTGGCTCTGATTGTAGGTTAGTCATTAAACTTGATTCTGCTAAGAACGAAGTGTAAAACTTTCACACATTCACTAGCACACATTGAATTTACATGTATAAAAACTTACCAAAGAGAACACTAGTCATACTTATAGTGACGTTACACGGGACAGGATCTCATGATTTGCTTTGATATACGGTATGATGTTCACGATTCAATATAATCTTAATTCGATATATTTACAATTAAATGACAAAATATTGCAGAATTATTTTTATTTTCTGAACAAAATATTTGAGCAAAATACACGTTATCAAATAAAGTTCATTAATATGTAAAATGTACAAGTAAAAACATTTGAGTTTACATTCATTTGTATAAGAAACTCTAAAAAGGTACTGTCACTTTAAGAGTTCAACGAGCGGCTCACAGTGTTCCGGTTCAGCGAACATCAACGAGAAACTCTCGGTTTCTTTAGTGCATTCATGCTGTGTGAGATTAAATGCATATTTATTTTCATAGAAAGTATATTAAGACGCATTATTCAATGAAAGTGGAGTCGCCTCATCTTTGATGGACACACATTACAGGGAGGAAACGATTCGCTTTAATCTCAAGCACTTATTACAGCTATTCCAATACAATAGCTAAATTCAAGCACTTTAAGGACCTTGTGTGAACCCCCAGTGCAGAATAAAGCGCTGCTGAGGTAAAATCAAGTGATAGAGAGATTATGATGTTTGACGGGTCATTGCATTAATGCTCACATGGGATCACAATCACATTTTTTAAGAGTTCAGCATGCTTTTTAAGTTCTCGTAGTGGCGTAGTGACCTCAATCCGGGTGGCAGAGGATGAATCTCAGATGTCTTCTTCTGAGACCATCAATCCGTGCATCTTATCACGTGGCTTGTTGTGTGTGTTACCACGGAGACATAGCACATGTGGAGGCTTCACGCCATCCACCGCGTCATCCACGCACAACTCGCCACACGCCCACCGAGAGCGAGAACCACATTATAGTGACCACGAGGAGGTTACCCCATGTGACTCTACCCTCCCTAGCAACCGGGCCAATTTGGTTGCTTAGGAGACCTGACTGGAGTCACTCAGCACACCCTGGGATTCGAACTAACGAACTCTCGAACTCCAGGGGTGGTACTCCCAGGCCTCCTATTGGCTAAGCAAACATAACTAAAATATTCAAGCCCACGGACTTATGGGTATTCCCCGACGCCTCAGTTTTATTCATCATTGTTTGTGTTAACATTTAATCTTAATTTAATTTTATGGATTTTTAAGCATTTTAGTGTTATTTACACTTTACTCTGCACTATGTTAGTCACCATTCACTTTCATTGCACTTTTTCGGTATAATGAAGTTTGCAGCCAATCTGCAAAATATCTCTATTTGTGATCCACAGAGATAAAGTCATACGGGTTTGGAACAGCATGAGGGTGAGTAATTAATGAGAGAATTGTCATGTGGGTGAGCAATCCCTTTATAAACGGCATACGTTTATATTTTGCCTTTCGCTACTCTTTCTGAGGTATGATGATTTAAACCGTTGACTCCCTAGCCAAGAATGTTCACGACTGGTTTGTTTGTATGTGTCAACATCGTTTGAGGCAAGCCAGCGATACAGAGGCGGTTTTACGGCTAATGCCGCACGGGATGAGACCTTTGTGAGTGACGTTAAGCAGCGCAGGACTTCTGTGGCTGCTGCAGGCTGGACGTGACCTTCTCTCAGCGTGAGTGCGGTGGGAATATCACTCCACCAACAAAACACCACAGACCCGCCACTCCACTGGATTGTGTCTCCATCAGGGGAGATGGCAAGTCAGCTCTGACCTTTCACAGACATTTGCCTGTGTGTGTGTGTGTGTTAGTGGCACGCTGTCAAACCACCTGGTGCATGTTTCTTTGGGTCAGGACCCTTCGGAGCTCGGCCCCCTCCCTGGCTTCTGATCTTTTCAGTTGAGCCTCTCCGATCTGTCATCTTTGAATGTTTTCAGCCCCCATGCTGATGGATGCCTCAGGTTCCCGGCCGGTCGCTTGAATATGCGCTGCACCGTGTCCGCAGCTTTATTGTTAGCGTACACCCTCTGAAAGGCGAAGGAGCTGCTTTGAGTAATGCATGCCTCTCGCAGCCCTCACTTCCTTTCCTTCTTTCTCTCGCTCAGAGTTTCCAGCTCGACAGGAAGTGGCAGGATAAAACCAGCGGTGAGTTCAGCCATCTCTCTGGGTGGCACGGAGACACAGGAAACCAGCCAAAGGAAACAGCAGAGCAGACAAATATCCAAGTAGATCCCATCAAGCCATGAGGCAATCCCACAGTAATAGAAAGCCCAACATCAACATTTGAAGTCAACGTGAAATCAAAATGTGCTTTATGCATGTTCCAAGTCAAGACAAACCTAAATGTAATAAGTTGCTCCGCCCATTACATTTACTTTTATCCAAAGTGACTTACAGTGCACTTATTACAGGGACAATCCCCCCCGGAGCAACCTGGAGTTAAGTGCCTTACTCAAGGACACAATGGTGGTGGCTGTGGGGATCAAACCAGTGACCTTCTGATTACCAGTTTACCAGTTATGTGCTTTAGACCACTACACCACCACCACTCCCATTAAACAACTTTCCTTTTCGGATGATGTCACCAAGCCCTCCTGTGTTTTGACCACCTGTCATGTAGAGTTTGACCCCTTACCCAAACCCAAACCGGGCTTCAGACTAACATGTAAGTTGAACAGGGCCTATAAGATGAAAGGACAGAAGCTAAAACAGCGTTTACATTTATGCATTTGGCAGACGCTTTTATCCAAATCGACTTCCAGTGCATTCAACATATACATTTAATCACAATATAAAAATTGTGATAATTGTGGATTGCAGAAATAAATGCCATTTATGAATAATATTGGATATATTATTCCCATTCACATTTGACAGTAAAGCATCGACTGAGTTGGGATGCTGTAAATGTACAAATATCAACAAAAGTTATATCTTATTATATATGTCTAAATCAAATATTATTGATATAATATTTGTAGGCCAGTGGGTCCCAAACTTTTTACAGTGCGTACCCCTTCAAACATTCAACATCCTTTCGAGTACCCCTCTCTAACGCATAGATTCACTGAAAATATGTCTGTTTAACACAATATCTTTTGTAAAACGGCTCGAATTAAACGTTATATTTTTTTGCACATATTGCATATTGAATAAATGCCGTACCGATTGAGATGGGAATGCTAGATATGATATAATTGTATAACTTCAAAACTCCCCCCTCATCGTGTCGCGGTATGCAAGAATAGCGTTCGGTTCTGTGCCTGGAATTGCGCATAATTGCGAGCATTGTGGGTAAGAATCTGTGCAATTGCGTGGTCAGCTCAAGGGGCTTTTTATGTCACATTTGACACTGTTAGCAAGGTTGAGCTCATTTGCTGAAAAAACATCATGCAACAATGTATAAACGGGTTTCTAGCGTGCGAGCAAATGTGATTGAAAATTACTGCGTGTGAATATGAAAACTATTTGGTGCTGCTGAACTTATACCATCAGTATCAAAACTCCCTATGCATCTAACCTTAAATAAAAATTACGTTTTAAACTGCGAAAAAAAAAAAAAATACAAATAATTATCTAAAATCTAAAATGACATGTGCGAGTCTGGTAAAACAGTATTTTACTTGCTATCGCTAAGCTATGTCACCTAGCGCTGGGCTGACGAAAAAAGATACTTGTGTGATACACGACACGTTTAACCGCTAAATAACTGGTTATTTCATTGCATATTTTTCTGACCTTTATGACAAACATTTTGGTGTTTCTACACTAGACACAAATAATTTTTGCCCGTGAGAAACACACAAACTGGGTTTGAATGTTATTTTAGACTGATGAAATTGAAAGAACGGTAAATCTCAGAATGTCATTCGCGTACCCCCCCATTGTCACCTCACGTACCCCCAGGGGAACACTGCCACAAACAAAGCCAGTTACTTCGATGCTTATATTGGATGTGACTGTGCTTTCTACAAAGCAAACAATGGTATTTTTGTTATGAAAATCAGTGGCTTAAACACATTTAGAAACTAAAAATACCAAAAAAATAAAGGTTTTGAAACTTGCATGGTTGTAACTAATTATATTTCCTAATATTTAAGATAAATAATAATATAGGCTAATACGTTTCTGTACAAAGAGATAGCTTGTTACAATAGTAAATCCATGGTAAACTAAAGGCGCGGTTACATTTACGGTCATCTCAACGGGAATCCACGCGATCATGAATTTCACGCAATGGACTTCCGGTGGCGAAAGATTTTCTTGCGACTGTTTTTTACAGTCAGTTGTTGAGCTAAAAGCAACAAAAATGAAACATTTAATTGTAATCACACATGGATGCATTAAAGAAACCGCGCTGTCTTTCGTTATACATGCTTACCGGCTTATGCCCCGAGTCTTAAAGAGACAGTACGGATTTAGCACATGGAAGAGTCTTTTACGACTCTCCTTGACATGCACAACAATCCCACTGTTATTCCCACTGGAATCTCTTTTGATGTATTGCTGATAGCTCCAATTATAATTGCGTCTGATTCATTGGAAAACCTTTGGGAAATGTTGCGCTTTGTGACCTGATTTCTGTGACATGAAGCTGGAACATGCAAGTGGAAAAAAGCACAAGAAAACTCTTGAGGATACGATAATTGGGATATTTAAGGGGGAATCTACCGCCACAGATAAACATGACACTTATATCGATTAAAACCTGCCATAGTCCTTAAAGGAATCACCCTTATGTTGTTCCAAAACTTTGACTTTCTTTTTTCTGTGGAACACAAATGCTCTCTGTCACCATTTATCTGTCCTGAATTGGTAAACTTCAACATCTTGGAAGCTGTATATCTGTGTTTCAGCGGTCCTCGCATTAAGATTTGTTGCTGAATGCTAAATGAGAAGCTTACGGCTGTCAAATGCCTGCTACTTTAATTTAAGTTCATTTAGTCTGAGCCGTTAATAATAAATGAACAAGCTGAAGTCAATTGTGCAGGTTCATTTGTCACCCTATTGATTACACCTCTTACATCCGAGTGTGTGTGTGTGTGTGTGTGTGTGGCCTTACAGGCAAACGGCCTTCCGAGGGTGAAGAACAATGTGTGTGTGTGTGTGTGTGTGTGTGTTCATGAGGTGAAGAATTTCATCATTCCCTCTTCTCCTGGGATGGATGGCTTCAGGTCTCTCTCTCAGCTGGCTGGCCATTCTCCACTGGGATCTTGGCTTTACCTCCACATCACTTTTTAATAACCCTCTGTGAGGAAACTTCCATGTCAGCAGCGCTGCAGGACTACATTTAGGTAAAACAAGGATAAGTGCATTTCTCCCCCACATATATTTCACCATTGTTGGGTACTGCCCAAAAGTGCCAGTTGCAAGATACTTTAAGCAACAATTTCCAGTAAATGTAGGTGTTGCAATGGAGACACTCCCTGTCGTACAGCTATTGTGAGAAGAGTGTGGAGAGAACATTTTGGGGAGAAAATTCCAAACAACAGTTTAAAAACAAGAGTTAAAAAAAGACGTAGTAAATATGCAACACCTCCCTTTTGATCATAAACGCTCAAATGCCTTTTATAAGAGCATTACATATGGAAAGAGTGCCATCTATATATCAATGGGGATACTTTAGGGGAAATATACAGTAAACGCATTTGGGTAAACAAAAGATAATTAGAGTGCTTGCAAAATATGTTGGTTTTGAAACAACCACCTAGATTTTATTGGTAAGTTCACACAAATTTTGGGATTAGGATATCATAGAGACTTGGGGGTGGTCTCTGTTGACTTGGGCCAGTAAGCAACCATCCTGCAACTAGAGATAGACCAATATATTGGGTTTTACCAACTAATCGATGCTGATAGTTGCTTTTCCGAACTATCGGTTATCTGCCGATTAGTTTTTTTTGGCATTTCAAAATAAGAGTCCCTGGTGTGTTTTGGCTTGTTTGACTTAAAAGTCCTGCATTATAGGGTCTGGGTATCTCAGAGAGTATTGACGCTGACTATCACACCTGGAGTCGTAAGTTTGAATCAGGGCATGCTGAGTGTCTCCAGTCAGGTCTCCTTAGCAACCAAATTGGCCCGGTTGCCAGGGAGGTTAGAGTCACATGGGGTAACCTCCTCATGGTCGCTATAATGTGGTTCTCGCTCTCAGTGGGGCGTGTGGTGAGTTGTGTGTGGATGCCGCAGAGAATGGATTCAAGCCTCCACACGCGCTACGTCTCCACGGTAACACACTCAACAAGTCACATGATAAGATGCACGGATTGGCGGTCTCAGACGCGGAGGCAACTGAGATTCGTCCTACGCCACCCGGATTGAGGCGAGTCACTACGCCACCACGAGGACTTAAAGCTCATTGGGAATTCCAAATTTGGGAGGGGAAAAACAAGGCTTTCATTATGCACCAAATCTTAAATTCTTGTGGTTATTATTGGGATTTTGGTAAAAAAAAAAAAAAAAACCTGCATCTGGGATTTTATTCAATTTGGACTCTGTCTTTGCCCACCATAGTAAAGAAAGAATAATAACTTTTTTGACTTTCTATAAATGGATTTTAAAAACTATTGGCCGATTAATCAGTTTTCTGCCTTTCCCACCATCTTAGTAATCGGTATCGGCAAAACCCACTAATGGTTGAACTCTACTTGTAACCATTTAGTAATGCACTAGCAACACCCTAGCAACTACAGATGTCAATTTTCAGACATTTTCATAATCGATTGTTGTGGAAATTAACGATTGATTAATCGTTGATGTTAATACCATTTTTTACTATGGTGTGTTGCCACTTGATGTCCGGTGTAAAACTGGGTCCCGAAGCAAAACCAGATGAGAACCACTGATTTCGGCTATGCTTGGTATGAATTTGTCAGTTGTTTTATTACTGTTAATGATAAGATTGTATTCAGAATGCACTGTAAGTGGGATGAAATTCAGATGGCAGACATTTGGTAGATTTGAGTGCATATTCAACAAGAATGCGTTTTGCCAAAAGCTCTTGGTAATTTACTCGTGCATGTGGAGTGGAAACAATATGGAAATTCACTCTTTTAATAATCATCTGCTATTGATGCGCTGCTACTTTCTTCATCCTTCGGCTACTGAAGAAAAGCCCCATTGAAAGCGGGTCAGGATTAAGTGCTCTTAGATTGAGTCTGATTATCTTGCATCAAGAAGCTATTTCTAGAAACTCAATTAATATCGTTCACTGGAGGCCAGCCCAGATTGAAGTTTATTATATGTATTCTTAAAGGCACTCTTTGCTTCAGTTTGTGGATTAAGACACAGCGTCTTGATGATCCTCTTAAACATTGCACTCATAATTCTTCCATCTTTGCATTTATGACATGAATCCACGAGGCAGAGATGATTGACAGATGGCTGATGCATCAATCCGACCATGGGAGTCTTGACCTGAGGTCAGGAGGAGATTGTTTCCAGGTCATTTTTCACCCCAAAATCAAAAGAAATAAAGAAATGATTACATTTTATATTAATAAAATTAAGCCGGTATTTTGGAACATTAAGATTTTTTATATATATGTGTGCGTATATGCATGTGTATATTGTATTGAATCTATTTGTAATAAAAATATTTTATATATATATATAATTTATATTTAAGTATATGTACATTTTTTATATATATATATATATGTGTGTGTAAATTTATTTATATATATATATATATATATATATATATACAATATATTATATTCCTTTTAGTTATTAAAAAATAAATGTATATATGTATATATTATATACATTTTTGATATTAAAAATATATTCAATATTTTATTTATTGTATTGAATCTATTTTTTTTGATAAAAATATATATTTAAGTATATGTACTGTGTGTGTGTGAATATATACATGCAATATATTATATACATTTTAGTTATAAAAAAAATATATATATATTATATAAATTTTTGATATTAAAAATATTCAATATTATATTTATTGTATTGAATCTATTTTTTTTAATATAAATATATATTTAAGTATATGTACTGTGTGTGTGTTTGTGTGTGTGTGTGTATATATATATATATATATATATATATATATATATATATATATTTATTTATTTATTTATTTATTTATGTAAAAGATAACCTGGACATATTTTAGCGAGAAAGATGTGATGTAAAGCAGACCGGCTGTGCCTTAATTTTAGTGATCTGTGTTACTTTTAATTGCTAGCTTGAAGGAAGGATCAAAATTCTCAAACATTTCCGAGATTTAAATTCTGATCTGTTGATATCTTGATGTGTGTAATCTCCAGCGTCAGTGGCAAACATTAAAAATAGACGATCTGTCTGCAAAACAAGTGAAAAGCGAGGAAAGTATCGAAAGCAAGCAGAGATAAACCGGGTTGTTTACGGTCTTGGGAAAGAAGCCTCAGGAGGTGATTATGAGTGTGAAGGTTTGAGCGTGTGTCTGGTATCGCTGGTGATGCAGAGTTTGCCCACAGCGTCTTCAGCGTGTCTCACAGAAACACAGTGGCTACTGGCCTGATCCTGAACGGTAACGAGACAGCCGAAGAGCAACTCTGACAGCACACGGGGACAGAAGCTCCATGGCCCAAGGGAGAGAGGGAGAGAGAGAGAGAGAGAGAGAGAGAGAGAGAGAAAGGGGTAGTACAGTGTGAAGGAGGGGTAAAGGTTTCCCCTGGGCCGTAACAGGACGTCTCCTGAGGTGCGGTGCCTTCATGACGGTGATGGATCAGAGGAGACAAGCGGCGCATGGAGGGACCAAACACCTCTGCTGGGTACTCGCTGCCATTTAGCAGCTGCCATTTCTGTCATCCCTGTCTCCATCCTTCCATCCCTCGCTCTTGTCCCCTGGAGAATGTGGAGGACAAACCGGAATTTCCATCTGATCATATGCAGTGGCATCCAAAATCTGAGCCCACATTAAATATGAGGAAATTAAGTTTTAGTTCTAATAATTGTTTCGATGCTGTACTATACGGAGTCATGTGTCATGATTCTACACACCCGGCCCCTTATCAGGAGAGGGATAAAGGCCGACTACGGACGGTGGTGCGACAGCGAGGGAACGTTTACGTGCAGCTGTCCATCATGTGTGTTTGTGTCTTTTGGTTTATTTCTTCATTAATCTATTATTTATATTATCAAGCCGGTTCTCGCCGCCTCTTTCCATTGAACTGCTTTACAAACGGTTAATAATGATCCTTTTAAAGTGACAGTACTCTGCGCTAAGGGTTGCGTGAAATAGTGACTGCAGTGTTGCCAGATCTCACAAGACAAACAAGCAACATATCTGGAACAACAAGCCCAAAATAAGCCACTCGCCTCACCAAAATATTGAAAATAAGCAGTACGTTTGTTTCCTGTGTGGTGGATACATCGGCATAGAAATCATAACAATTAGTTAATTAACTGTAAAGTATCATTTTATTCTGAGTCAAAACACAGCTGCATCAAATATGTGTTAATGCATCATACCTAATATCGGGGAAGTCTTGGAATTTCTTGGAAAGTTGTTACCAAAGCAACCCATGCAGAAAGATTGGTTCTGTCTGAATGCGGAAATCTGATTTGATCACTTGCAATTAACAGTGCGGTCAGTCCGCCTGACAAGATCTGATCTGAGATCTGCCTGCAGTCTGAACACAGCCTTAGTTTCATGAAACAATTATCAGAACAAAATTAACCAGTTACCAGCATTTCAAAATAACGTTTTCACTCGAACAATTGAAAATTACTTTATTCCAGTTTTCAGATACGTTCCTCACAAAAATGTGTTCGTTTTCGAATTTCGTTCCTTGAACCGTTTTTAGTGCCTGATTCAAATAACAATATAAATTTAATATAAATATAAATTTTTGACGCAACAGGAGTTGATCTAAATCGAATGCTGTAATTTTTATTATTAGTTAATTGTGTAGTAATAACAGTAATCTCGATTTATTTATTCGATTAGTTCAACATTAAGTCTGAGTTCAACAGTGAAAATGAGTGATAGAGCGATATATTGGCCATGCCGATTAATTGGCCGATATTTCACCATTTTGTGATTTTCTAAAAATGTTGTACAACAAATTGAATAAATCAAGATTACTGTTATAACTACCACAATTAACTAATAATACAAATTCCAGCATTCGATTTAGAGCAACTCCTGTTGCGTCAAAATGCATATTTACTAATTATTTCAATGTTATTATTGGAATAACAGTTTTGTTTCTCATGCTGCTTGTCCGTTCAGCCACCATCTTAATTTACTGATGTATAAAAACAGCAATAAATTAAATTAGGAACACATTTCTCATCATGATTTGGATGTAGCCTACATAAATTATAGTACAGTAATATGTTAATTTTGAAATTAATTTGAAGGAATATAAGTGACATTTATATATATATTTTTTGTCATCGTGCAGTCCTACCCACCGTACATGCAGACAGGGTCCAGATTTATCACCCAAGTGCTAAACATGTCAGTATTGGCTTTGGTGAGAAAATGAACAATTACTTGCCAGGGGGGTCTGGGTATCTCAGCGAGTATTGATGCTGACTATCACCGCTGGAGTCGTGAGTTTGAATCCAGGGTGTGCTGAGTGACTCCAGCCAGGTCTCCTTGGCAACCAAATTGCCCTGGTTGCTAGGGGGGTTATAGTCACATGGGGTAACCTCCTCGTGGTCACTATAATGTGGTTTTCGCTTCGGGGGGTGGGGGGGTGTGTGGTGAGAATAGCGTGAAGACCGAGGTAACTCGGTCAAGTCACGTGATAAGATGCATGGATGGACAGTCTCACGTGGCGGCAACTGAGATTCGTCCTCCGCCACCCGGATTGAGGCGAGTTACTACACCACCACGAGGACTTGGGAATTGGGCGTTCCACATTGGGGAGAATGTTTTTTTTTCCAGAACTAATTTGTAATATTCCTCGCATTGAGCAACCAAAATAAGGAACTAAATCACGACGTGTCTTCACATTTGTGTGACGGGTGTCGTTTTTCTGATGCATGAATTCAATTTCCATTGTGCCAAAAATATGGTTATAATAAAAGTCATAAAAAATACAGTTTCATGGCAGGTATGAAACTATTACGGCCTCTAAATCCTCACGGCTGTTGACTGTTGTGGTTAAAAAGTAAAGTTCAAAACACAGCGAGAGTCATTTACACAGCAGAATCCTTTATTTCTGCTCTAATAACAGGCATATAGAATCCATAAACATGGGAGAGCAGCGTGGGACTCCATGAAATATTCAAACATTGCTTGTAAGTTCTGTTTTGCAAATTTGTCCTCATTAAATATGTAGCATCTCAAAGCGGATAGGGCTTATGATGGGCATGCCACTGCGATGATCACTTCGTATCGTCTACTCGAGATGCTGTACCGGCACTGATGATGGTTGATTTTACAGCACTCGTTCAAGCAGAAAACGTTGACCTGCGATGTCATCTTGCATGTTTCTTCAGAGTAAATGCAGAAGATCTGGCGGACAGTCTCTCAGTGTGGCCTCGAGGTGAACACTGAACATCTGACATTCGCACACTTCAGGCGGTCTGTGTTTCCTGTTAACTCCTCCAGACAAACAACATCCAAATGTCAAATGGCCTTCTGAGATGTCCTCTGTCTACACAAGCCTCTCGTGCTCCTGTTGAATGAGTGAAACGGCCATACTTCACCCTTCTTTGGTCTTCTCTTTCAAATCCTCTTGTTCTGTGCCAACGGAGCGTGCCAAACTCCTGCCTGTTGAATGAGAGGAAGAAAATGTTGAACCACGGAAGAGAAAAGTGATGGACGCTATTAAGCTGTGTTTGCTTAAGGAAGCATCACGGTTACAAATGCTCATAGTGGTTTGAACAAACCTCTGACACTCAGTATTAAAGTCGTCCTGCAGCTTTTGTGCTCCAGATATGAATGATTCCTCAAATCATGTGTCTTGCTATGGAGCCCCTTAGGACAGGGAGGTGATTTATTTTGCATTTCTGTGCAATAGTTTTGTATTTTCTCTAATTATTATTATAACCAATTATTTTGGGGTTCCCTTTCAGTAGCTGTATCCATCACTTATGAAAATTCGCCATGGTTTTACCACAGTAACCATAGTTGTACTATTATATTTTGTGGTAAATCCATAGTAATAATACAGGGACAACCAAAACTATGGTAATAAAAATCATAATGATCATGGTTTGTTTTACTACAGTAAAACCAGGGTTAATTTATGGTACATGTACCATGGTTTTTAAAATGGTTCTTACCATCAATCTGGGTGGCGGAGGACGAATCTCAGTTGCCTTAGCGTCTGAGACAGTCAACCTGTGCAGCTTATCACATGGCTTGTTGAACACGTTGCCACGGAGATGTAGCGCATGTGGAGGCTTCACTCTATTCTCCGCGGCATCCACACACAACTCACCACACGCCCCACTGAGAGCGAGAACCACATTATAGCGATTACAAGGAGGTTACCCCATGTGACTCTACTCTCCCTAGCAACCGGGCCAATTTGGTTGCTAAGGAGACCTGGCTGGAGTCACTCAACACGACCTGGATTCAAAGTAACGAACTAGCAAACCCCAGGGATTTATAGCCGTCAGATTTATCAAAGAGCTACCCAGGCTCCCCGAAACCATAGTTTTAAAACCGTGGTTCATGTAAAACAAATTAACCATGGCGTTACTATAGTAACACTGGAATAACCTTGTGTACCTTGTATTGTGAGGGAAGCCAAAATAAGAACGAGGGAATCTAGCAGAGGTCGACCGATAGTGGATTTTGCAGATACGATAGCTAACGTGGTGGAAAATGCCGAAAACAGATTCATCGGCCGATAGTTTTTAAAATTGATTAATAAAATATCTTAGTCTTTTCTTGCTTTTTTACGGGCACAAACACAGAGGCCTTAAGAAATGTATAAAATCCCAGATGGAGTTCATTGTGCATCCAGAAAGAAAATGAAGATTTGGTGCATTTCTAGTTTTGGCCGCCGTTATGCAGCACCAGCCACAGATGACTGTGGGGAAAAAAGATCTGTCGCCAACTATCACCATTGATTTTTGCTGAAAGCCATAGTTCCAAAAAGCAACTATTGGCACCGATTAATCTGTAAAACTGAGATATCTGTCTACCTCTAATATCTATAGACAGTATATCATCTAGACTTGAAGGTGCAGGACTCTGAGGACTCTAAAATCCACTCCGAACACCCTAGAATAGTGGGGAAGAGTTTTGCATGGCCGAGCACCACTCGCATCTCCTCCAGAAAATTGTAAAAACCTATTTGCATCTTATTACAGTCATACTGCCCAAACATTAGCCGACGTGATGTCATAATGCATCCAGTGGCCTCGAGCCGTGTGCCACGCCTGTTAATTATTCATACCAGCCCGGAGGCGATAAATCAACCGAGCTAGAGCTAACAAAATTAGCTTCCAATTAGTGTTTGTTTGTGGTGATTATATTCCCCCCTTAACTAACTCCAAGGGGGAATAGAGATGGTCTAACTGATCTGACGGAGTCTCCTTTGCCCTTGAAAGCCGAAGGATCAGAGAGAAAGGCTTTGAAACCGTGTCAGATCAAAGACTGATGCTTCTAGTGTATCAGACGAGTTATTCAGACACAGCCGATGGGAGAATGAAGCTGAAAAAGACTCGGCTGTTACATGATTGCACAAAGTTTAGTCAATAGACAGGAGAGACTGTATTGAAGCAGTCATTATTAGGGGTTATTTTACTGGCCTGCAGCTCTTACAGTTTATTACTGCTGATTATTTGTGTTTATTTGAACAAACCCCTAACCCGAAGTCATTTTAGGACCGCGAGAAAGGACACATGAACAAAATTGAGCTATAAGCAAGTGTTCTGCGAGCCGCTGTGTTTATAAATTCACTGCTCTGGTCTTCAGGACGGTATCAGCGGTGGAGTGAGTTTATTTTGGGTGGAGTTTTGGCTTCCTTTCCTGAACTTTGTTCACTATCAACTTTCCATTTATAGAAATCAATGCGGAGGGCAAATGCAGGAGTGCGAGTCATCATACACAGCTCTGAAACATGAGACCAGTGCTCCCCTCCCGAACCGAAACACGTCTGTTCTGTGTTAGGAGGAAGAGAACGGAAATATAGAAAGATGGAAATAGAGACCGAATATATTGAGACATAAAGCGGGCATTAGCCTGAGACTAGAAACAATTGAAATAGAAACTTGAAAGCGTTTTGTCTCCCAGAGGTTAAATTACTAAAAATGAGTTGCGCGTCACCTCACCGAATCATCTGCTTTTTTAACAGAATATTCCAGGTTCAATACAAGTTGAGCTTAATCGACAGCATTTGTGACCAAATATTGGTTTCCACCAAAAAGTTATTTCGATTCGTCCCTTGTACATTTAATAAAAAACAAAAATTGTGGTTACAGTGAGACACTTAAAATGGAAGTGAATGGGGCAAATCCTTAAACGTTAAATTACACATCGTAAACATTATACATGTTAACATGATAAACCCATAACTGTGTAAATTTATATGAACAAACTGTATTTTACCACTTTTAAAAATGTTAAATACCAACCTAGGTCTCGTAGAGTCACGTGAGTGTACGTATAATTTTACTGAATGATTTTTACATCACTCGTCGAACATTTTGTAGCAGTTTCCTATTGAAATGAACACCAGAGGTGCAACAAAAACACCAATAACTAAGTTTCCATCCACTTTTTGCATTGTTCTGTTGTCGACAAAGTGAGAATGCGTAAAAATCTTTTTTGCGAAAATGTATGTCTCCTGCTCTTTTCCATTTAAAATGGCCTTTTAACAATAAAATAAACACATTGGGCCTCATATATGAAACACGAGCATAACGAATTCGTGTAAATCGTCCGTAAAGCCGTTCTAACGTAAATACTCATGAAAATGTTTTGTATTGTCAAAACGTTAGTTTGTAGGACTGAAATTTACACCTGCTCCCGACCGCGTGTAAACCGCACGTAATCCGAATGTGTTGTTCTTTCAGCCAAACTGTCATGGCTGCGTTTTGATTGAAGTGAAATTGAAGAAGTCATGGAAAAATTTACTAATAATTAAATAAGTGAAATTTACCTTTTATAAAATAACAAAAATAAGGAAAAAAAAATATAATTAATTAATTTTTCCGAACTCCGCTTATCGTTTTTCCAGCAGAAGTGCTTGATTTTTCTCGAATAAATTAAAACTGGTTGGGCGTTTTTTATTTTTTTTATTTTTATTATTTTTATTATTTGATATGAGCTCTATAATTTAGGTTTAATATAGGCATCGTTAAAATCGCATTCAGTTGATAATGTATGGTCAATGCTAATGCTGTTAAACCTATAAATAAACATCACGGCCAGTTGCGTTCACAACACACAACACGTTCTCATAGTATTGTAGTTGCGGCAAATTATTGAGGCTTAATGCCATTTTTATGCTATGTCGTTCATAAAAGTGGCCATTTGAGGGCGCTATTTTGCTGCTGTTGTTTTAAACAAAGGTTTCTGCATGATGTCGGTCTCAGTGAAGCTCATTTGGTATCTTTGGAGGGCGGGTTTTGGAAAGGGGGTGTTGCTAATTCAACGGCTCAGTTTGGGGAAGTAGAACATGTTGTCTTTAAGGAAATCGAAGAAAATTGCAGTCTCCTCATCAGTCCAAGTGTTCCTCTCTGCTATGAGGACAATATGTGATGTAAATTATGTCATGAGACTAAATTTTTTGCGTGAATTTCCAAACTAGTTTATGACATTTGACATATCGACAGGATTTATGCACTAAAGTTAAATTAAAAGTGTTAAAATTTTTTCAACACTTGTCAAATGTTATTGAAAACTTGAAACCTTAAAAACGCATCGGTTCCAGTCGCTTGTGTCACTTGGATGCCGTCGAACGAGCCATCGCGGTGTCAAGCTCCATCTCCCTTTCCAAACATGCCTAATTACAGGAGGCCCTGAACGCTGTTCGATCCTCCTGAAATAATGTCATTATTTGATGCTGGTGCTGCCGTTTATGGCCATGGTTTTGAGGTTGAAAGCTCCCTCCTGGGTGAATGTGCTCTGATACTGAACATTGAGGATGATGAGAACATTTAATTACACATTGTTCTTAAAGGGACGTGTAAACCTTAAATTTGACTAATTTAAATGATTAAAAAGTTACACAATTTCCTTTTATTTCAATCATCTTCTTCTTTTGGCTGCTCCCGTTAGGGGTCGCCACAGCGAACCATCTGTGATTTGCATATTTGACTTGGCGCAGGTCTTCCTGGCACAACCCCCATTGGCTGGGGGACTCTAACTCACACCTACGTGGCAATTTAGAGTCTCCAATTCACTTAACCTGTATGTTTTTGCACTTGTGTGAGAAACCAGAGCACCCGGAGGAAACTCACGCAAACACAGGGAGAACATGCAAAGTCCACACAGAAAGGCCCAGTTGAGCCGGGACTCGAACCCGGGACCTTCTTGCTGTTAGGTGACAGTGCTAGCAACTGTGCCTCCAAATTCAGTTCAATTTTAGTATGAAATTAAAATCCTTAAATCTTACAAATAGGCTAAAATATTATTTTTTTTGTTGCCCTTTTTTAATTTCTGCAGTTAGCAACCACCCAGAACGCCCTAGCAACACCCTAGCAACCACCTAGAAAGCTCTAGAAAACCATCTTTGCAAAACTTAGTCAAGTTGGCATGCCAGCTGCAATTTGAGGAGCAATTTTGAAATTGAATTGAGTGAACTCAATATAAGTAATAATAAAAAAAATAAAATGTAATGACTAAAGGGGAGAGTCAGGTTGAATTGAACAAAGTAGTGATCAGAGACATGTAAAGGAGTAACAGGAATATTAGTGGTGTGTAAAAACGAGGTGTAGCTGGTTGCACGATCTGTGAGTTGCTTGAGTGCTTGGTCTTTCCAAGTCAATTGAGGCCAGAAGTGCATGAAGTTCAGTGCCCTTGGGCTTGTCTTGGTGTATGTTGAAATATCCAAGAAACACATGTGGCCTGCCATTTTTATGGAAGGAGGATAGCAGGACATCCAGCTCCTCAAAGTTTACCAGCTGACCTGGAGGTCGATAGATGAAAACTTTTCTTGTAGTGTTGCGTAGATTGCAACGGTTCATTGTCAACAGGAAGTCATTCCTTCCCCTTATTGTTCTTCCATACAGGGATCATGACAAATTGTGATTAAATACCAGGATTTTGTTTTGTTTACCGTAGGAGTATAAATGCTTAATATCATGCTCTGATGACCTTCTGTTCACTGTGCAGATGGTCAAACATCAGCACCAATATTCAGTCCAATTTATGCCCCCATTGAAAGATTATCTGGATTTAGTGAAATTTAATCCCGACTCGATGACTCCTACCGGGTTGAGATTTAATCAGAAAACATGCCGTGTAAATATTCATCTTCTCAGACGATCTTAAGCAGTTCTCATCTCCCTTTTTCATTTTCTTTGCCATGTTTTTGAGTCCCTCCGGTCATATATCACAGTGCTGTGGCTTGTCCGTTACACGTCCGCCTCTTTATTACTTACTTTGGAGCGCTTTCTTTCCCTCTACAAGATTCCCTAAATTAATTAAGCAACTTTAGGCTATGAAACTGTTAATTACTTTGACTTTTAATTTCATTAGCGTTGTGTTTATGCGGCACTTTTTCATTGTGAAGGTTTTTTATTTTGTGGTAGTGGATGACAAATGTTGTGGCCCCCGTTGTCAAGCCTGGTATTTTCCGCTCGGCTGCACCAGGCTTTTACTTTTCCTGCCCTCACTGTCGTTCTCCCTGGAGCTGTATCTTCAGGAAGCAGGGAATGGGTTTGGGAAGAATGCGTAGAGGAGAAGAGAGGGGTGCGGCCCCCACCCCGAGGGACTGATCCCAAATAATGACCAGAAATGACCTCATAACCGGCAAGACATGTTGAGCACCAGTAACTCTTGAGATCTAGTGCACTTTATCGCTCAGAAGTTGCTCTTCATAACTCGGGATACTTGGGTCTTAATTATGTTACATTTAAATTTCAACTTTGTCTCAGATGTTTCTCCAAGAAGTAAAAATAGACCCAAATGAGTCAATTGCTGACATACGGAGTATACAGTGTATAGAGCTATGAAAAATGGACTTGGATAGCAAAGCTCTATCAGATGTTGAAGAGATTTAATTTGCAACTTCTCTTTCCTATGGGCCGTAACAAGCCCTGGCAACTATCTAGTCTTTTGTGGTTGACTGTATACAGCAGCCTGTTATTTGTTCTGGCTTTGTCGCTGAAGTAAAACACAAAACTGTTGATGAGCACTTCATGTGGGTGTGTGAATTCTGGCTGGGAACCTTCTGATCTGTGGAGAGCAGAGGAGAGGAAGGACATTTCTGTTCATGCTGAAATGATTGTGGAGTAAATCAGAACACAACTCAATCTACACACCCCACACACGTCCAATCAGCATTATAGCAGCTTGAAGACAGGAAACTGATTTTCCCACCCCCATCACTGGGTGTGGTGGTTTGAACTCTTATCGTCTGCTTATTGAACTGTCAGAGAGTCAATCACACTTTTGTCCTGGGAAAGATTATGAGCTGAGCCGGGAAGCTACTTTGAAACTTTAGCTTGGATATTCATAATTTGAAGTAGTTAAAATACAGTTAAGCTGCTCTTTTGAAAACGTAGGCAAGTTAGGTATACTACAAGATAATTATATTATAAACGTTTTATCATATACAGTGGCAAGATAAAGTATGTGAACCATTTGGAATTAGCTGGTTTTCGGCATTAATTGGTCATATCAATATAGAAAACACAATGTGCTTAAGCTAACAACACACAAACAATTATAATCTTTCATGTCTTTATTGAACACATCCCATTAAACATTCACAGTGATGTGGGAAAAAGTAAGTGAACCCTTGAATAGGCAATAACCTCAACCAAAATTTTCCGGTAACTGCAGATTAGACCTGGACAACGTTCAGAATGAATTTGGGAATTCATTTTCACCCCATGATGGCAAGCGGTCTAGGCCCTGAAGCAGCAAAGCAGCCCCAAATCATGATACTCCCTCCACCGAACATGCTGCGTGTTCCTCTCAAACAATTCAACCTTAGTTTCATCAGTTCACAAAACATTTTCCCTGTAGCATTGTGGAGTGTCAAGGGGGTCTTGTTTTGTTGGAGAGCAGCGGCTTCCTTCGTGATGTCCTGCCATGAACACCTGTTTAATGTTTCCTGTATAGTAGACTCATGAACAGAGATGTTAACCAGTTCCAATGATTCCTTCAAGTCTTTATCTGTCACTCTAAGGTTCTTTATTACCTCATTGAACATTCTGCGGTGTGTCCATTGAGTCATCTTGACTGGACGACCACTTCTAGAGAGAGTACCTATAGTACTAAATCATCTCCATTTATAGACAGTTTGTCTAACTGTGGGCAGATGAATATCTAACGGCCACTTCTAGAGAGAGTACCTATAGGACTAAATCACCTCCATTTATAGACAGTTTGTCTAACTGTGGGCAGATGAATATCTAACGGCCATTTCTAGAGAGAGTACCTATAGTACTAAATCACCTCCATTTATAGACAGTTTGTCTAACTGTGGACAGATGAATATCTAACGGACACTTCTAGTGAGAGTACCTATAGGACTAAATCACCTCCATTTATAGACAGTTTGTCTAACTGTGAACAGATGAATATCTAACGGCCACTTCTAGAGAGAGTACCTATAGTACTAAATCATCTCCATTTATAGAGAGTTTGTCTAACTGTGGACAGATGAATATCTAATGGCCACTTCTAGTGAGAGTACCTATAGTACTAAATCATCTCCATTTATAGACAGTTTGTCTAACTGTGAACAGATGAATATCTAACGGCCACTTCTAGAGAGAGTACCTATAGTACTAAATCATCTCCATTTATAGACAGTTTGTCTAACTGTGGGCAGATGAATATCTAACGGCCACTTCTAGAGAGAGTACCTATAGGACTAAATCACCTCCATTTATAGACAGTTTGTCTAACTGTGGGCAGATGAATATCTAACGGCCATTTCTAGAGAGAGTACCTATAGTACTAAATCACCTCCATTTATAGACAGTTTGTCTAACTGTGGACAGATGAATATCTAACGGACACTTCTAGTGAGAGTACCTATAGGACTAAATCACCTCCATTTATAGACAGTTTGTCTAACTGTGAACAGATGAATATCTAACGGCCACTTCTAGAGAGAGTACCTATAGTACTAAATCATCTCCATTTATAGAGAGTTTGTCTAACTGTGGACAGATGAATATCTAATGGCCACTTCTAGTGAGAGTACCTATAGTACTAAATCATCTCCATTTATAGACAGTTTGTCTAACTGTGAACAGATGAATATCTAACGGCCACTTCTAGAGAGAGTACCTATAGTACTAAATCATCTCCATTTATAGACAGTTTGTCTAACTGTGGGCAGATGAATATCTAACGGCCACTTCTAGAGAGAGTACCTATAGGACTAAATCACCTCCATTTATAGACAGTTTGTCTAACTGTGGGCAGATGAATATCTAACGGCCATTTCTAGAGAGAGTACCTATAGTACTAAATCACCTCCATTTATAGACAGTTTGTCTAACTGTGGACAGATGAATATCTAACGGACACTTCTAGTGAGAGTACCTATAGGACTAAATCACCTCCATTTATAGACAGTTTGTCTAACTGTGAACAGATGAATATCTAACGGCCACTTCTAGAGAGAGTACCTATAGTACTAAATCATCTCCATTTATAGACAGTTTGTCTAACTGTGAACAGATGAATATCTAACGGCCACTTCTAGAGAGAGTACCTATAGTACTAAATCATCTCCATTTATAGACAGTTTGTCTAACTGTGAACAGATGAATATCTAACGGCCACTTCTAGAGAGAGTACCTATAGTACTAAATCACCTCCATTTATAGACAGTTTGTCTAACTGTGGACCGATGAATATCTAACGGCCACTTCTAGTGAGAGTACCTATAGTACTAAATCACCTCCATTTATAGACAGTTTGTCTAACTGTGGGCAGATGAATATCTAACGGCCACTTCTAGAGAGAGTACCTATAGTACTAAATCACCTCCATTTATAGACAGTTTGTCTCACTGTGGACAGATGAATATCTAACGGCCACTTCTAGAGAGAGTACCTATAGTACTAAATCACCTCCATTTATAGACAGTTTGTCTCACTGTGGACAGATGAATATCTAACGGCCACTTCTAGAGAGAGTACCTATAGTACTAAATCACCTCCATTTATAGACAGTTTGTCTAACTGTGGACCGATGAATATCTAACGGCCACTTCTAGTGAGAGTACCTATAGTACTAAATCATCTCCATTTATAGACAGTTTGTCTAACTGTGGACAGATGAATATCTAACGGCCACTTCTAGTGAGAGTACCAGGGTTTCCGTTGTCCGGTAATTACCGGACATTGGCCGGTAAAAAGATTAAATGTCCGACAAAATTAAATCTCTCCGGTCAAATTGTCCGATTAAAATTGCCTAATAATCCCGTCCCCCTAACACAATCTGAATTTGAGAATAAGCCTAAAATGTATAAAGCAAAAATACACCGATCTCTTGCTATGTTATAAAGGAACAGGCTCTATCGTTTGAAAGTTATGAAACAACATCTCATGCTGCATTTCAAATAAAGCGCACGCCTAAAACGGCTGCAATATAGGCCTAAACAACGAATCGATTGAGTGAGACGTTTCAAATATGGCCAGGCCCAGGCAGACTAGCTTTAAAAGCTTTTTTCAGAGGCCAGACGATGGTGAATCAGGAACATCTCATTATAGATAGATCAGTGCTTCTAATCCACGCGATTCGTGCAGTTTTTTCTCTATCATCAAAATTGAATAGCCTATGTTCATCAGTGCATGGTTACAGTCTATATCAAGCAGGGACACGCTTGTGTGCATTTTATTTTGTGATTTCACCGAATTAATAGAGAGTCTCCGCAACGGCGATAGATTGAAACGCGCGTCCTAGTGGAGATTGCGCAACTCGTGCAGTGCGTCGTCCATGCAACTGATAGCAGCGGACACGAGCGCTCGCTTGATTTCAAAAACAACAGATTTTAGCGCTAGATCTCTTATTTAATAACGGACTAAATGACTGATCTGCTAGTTAACTGGAGATGTTTTATTTATTTGTATTAGGTACATCCGTGCCTCAATGTTTCAAAAAGTGAATGTGTGTGAAACCACAGTAAAAAACAACTGGCGTTGATTGACGCCAATCGGACGTTCATGTATTTTTTTTCGTCTATTTGAAAGTTAAGCTAATAATAATATGTTGCATTCTATACGGCCTGATTATGTCATTTTTTAAGTTACATAGACTGCCTCCAGTTTTCCTCAACTTGACTAATTAAGAGGCGATATATTTGACCGGCATATCATCAAAATGTCCGTAAAACCGGCACCATTTTTTCTAGCGGAAACTCTGGAGAGTACCTATAGTACTAAATCATCTCCATTTATAGACAGATTGTCTAACTGTGAACAGATGAATATCTAACGGTCACTTCTAGTGAGAGTACCTATAGTACTAAATCATCTCCATTTATAGACAGTTTGTCTAACTGTGCACAGATGTATATCTAACGGTCACTTCTAGTGAGAGTACCTATAGTACTAAATCATCTCCATTTATAGACAGTTTGTCTAACTGTGCACAGATGTATATCTAACGGTCACTGCTAGTGAGAGTACCTATAGTACTAAATCATCTCCATTTATAGACAGTTTGTCTAACTGTGCACAGATGTATATCTAACGGTCACTGCTAGTGAGAGTACCTATAGTACTAAATCATCTCCATTTATAGACAGTTTGTCTAACTGTGCACAGATGTATATCTAACGGTCACTGCTAGTGAGAGTACCTATAGTACTAAATCACCTCCATTTATAGACAGTTTGTCTAACTGTGCACAGATGAATATCTAACGGTCACTGCTAGTGAGAGTACCTATAGTACTAAATCATCTCCATTTATAGACAGATTGTCTAACTGTGCACAGATGAATATCTAACGGCCACTTCTAGTGAGAGTACCTATAGTACTAAATCATCTCCATTTATAGACAGTTTGTCTAACTGTGCACAGATGTGTATCTAACGGTCACTGCTAGTGAGAGTACCTATAGTACTTAATCATCTCCATTTATAGACAGTTTGTCTCACTGTGGACAGATGAATATGTAACGGTCACTTCTAGTGAGAGTACCTATAGTACTAAATCATCTCCATTTATAGACAGTTTCTCTAACTGTGGACAGATGAATATCTAAACTCTTGAAGATAATTTTGTAACCCTTTCCAGCTTGATTGTAGGTCTTCTGAGATCTTTATTTTGTTTCACCACACGCCCCACTGAGAACGAACCACATTTTAGCGACCACGAGGAGGTTACCCCATGTGACTCTACCCTCCCTAGCAACCGGGCCAATTTGGTTGCTTAGGAGACCTGACTGGAGTCACTCAGCACGCACTGGATTCAAACTAGCGAACTCCAGGGGTGGTAGCCAGCATCTTTTCCACAGAGCTACCCAGGCCCCCACTGAGATCTCTTTTTGCAAGGCATGGTCCACGTCAGCAGATGCATCGTGTGAATGGAGTGCTTTTTATGAGTCAGAGTAGTTCTAACCCACACCTCCAATCTCGTTTCATTAATTGGATGCCAGGTTTGCCAACTCCCGACTCTAATTAGCTTTAGTTGACGTCATTAGCCAAGGGGTTCACATACTTTTTCCAACATGAAATGTGAACGTTTAAATGATGTATTCAATATACAAGAACAAGACAATAATTTGTGTTTTACTTAGAACAGATTGTGTTTGTTCAAACCAGACTTACAGACAAATTTACATAAATGCAGGTAATTCCAAAGGGTTCACATCCTTTTTTATTATTATTTTTTTTTTTACATTTAGACTTCTTATTCATACTATTTCAATGTATTTACATGCAAAGCGAAACATTTAAATTGTTAATTACTGAAAATGTTCCTCTCTGTCTTGGCTCACAAATCTCATTGGCACTTGCATGCACATATAAATGTAATGCCAAGTATGATATCATGGGTCAAACACTATTGGTTCTTGTATGTCAAGTAACCAAACGAGGAACTATTTGGAAACTCTGGCATAGGGAAAGACTTTCAGTGAATAATACATTTGATCCTTTTTGGTGCTTTACCACCATGGTCACTATGAACTACAATTAAATGAAAAATAACTGCTTGATCATTGCTCAAAATGTACTTTCTAGTATTTAATAAAAACTAGTCATTTTTGTATGAACTAGGCTATTCCTGTAAGTTAGAGTTAGTCACATATTTTATTGTAAGATACTCCCCTTGACTTCTGTGGAGTCAAACAGCTGAAGCGAATGAGAGCAAAAATGTGGGTGGAGTTTCTCTTGCGGGTGCATGAGGTCATTGAAACATCGCTTGTGTCTGCTCTGCTAAGAATGAGGGGCTTTGTGTTTGACACTTGTATTTTATTTGCTGCTTTTAGAGATAATATCTGCATATCATCTGGCATATATCTTGCTCAAACAGCTTCCCCACTATGAAGTAGACCGTGAAGCGCAACAACATGAATCTGCACGGTGACTCAACAAAGCCGCTATTGTGCTCAGAGGTGTAGAGTCGCCATGGATGCAGGTTTGCTGAAGAAATATGTTGCTTTCCCTGCAGTCTTCTTATTATGGTGCAATCATTTAATTGCCAATAGCGCATTGATCAATTCCTGCTTTCTGCGGGTCGATCTTGTCCATGTTTCAATGGAAGAACAGAGCACCTTTCATGACACAGCGAGACTCGAGATTAGCATTGAATTTGCAATTCAGTCACATGAGGCTTTAGATACTCGAGCCAGTGCAGTAGATTCTGTCCCATTTAGTGGCCAGTGGTTTAATCTTCTTCTGTGAGAGATATATTACTCTGAGACACAAGCAAATGGGTTTATTTGGTCAAACGAAATAACCCCTGCCTCATTAGATACCCGCCATAAAAACAAACAGACTGTTGACGTTTCCGGAGTTAACCATTTGACACCAAGATACCAGTGTTTACCTTTAAATGAATATTCCGGGCTCAGTATAATGAAGCTCTGTTGATATATTTTGTTGCATAATACTGATTACTGCAAAAGTTTTTCATTTAGACTCTTTTTATTACAGAAAATAAGCAAAAATTGTTGCCTGCTTTGTTTATATATGTAGCCTATATAAATTGCAGTTAATTCACCATTCATTAATATTTTGCCCCTTAAATTTCTTAAAACGTTGAAGTCTCTCTATACTGTAAGTCAGGCATATGTGGTATCATTTGAAAGCTTAGAATCTGAACTTTGCAGAAATAACAATCACTTCTGCATTTATGTTACATACAACAACAAAATACGGCCTTTTATCTTTCACGGTAAAAATTAGCACCCCCTATAGGTAGGAAGTAGATATATCAAAATAAAAGTCACATAGCACATAAATGGACAAGTCATATATCAAACGAAAGCTCTCACTCTCAGGACTGTATAGTTTATTTTGTTGCACTAATATCACAGTTTCAAAGATTTTAAAAAGAATCACAAAGTGAAATGTGATTTCTGTAAGTCATCAAATACCAACGTCTCGTTTATGCTCTGATAACTGCTGCTGTCAGCCTCAAATAACTAAAAACTTTAGATCTGCTTTTATCTTTTATCAGTTTTCTAAAAAATGAGTCATTGTTTACTTGTCTGTGAGCTTGCTTGTGTGAATAATCCAATATTATATCTTAGATGTCCAGAACAAAATGTGCCATCCAGCAGGAAAAGCATGCTAAACAAATCATCAGAAAAATATGTTTTTGACTATTGATGATAAAATGTGATATATCATCACAAAGGGGAGGATCTCCTCTTTCTAATGACACCTAGATTGAGCTTGTAGTCCACTCAGAGGTCGAGATATTAAATGAAATATTGAGGGTGTTGCTTGAACTGAACATTAGACTGAATGTCTATGGACAAGCACATCTGTGAGGGGTAAATGTGTTAAAGCGCCCCCTACAGTTCACATCTGTGAGGGGTAAAATGTGTTAGAGCGCCCCCTACAGTTCACATCTGTAAGGGGTAAAATGTGTTAGAGCGCCCCCTACAGTTCACATCTGTGTGGGGTATAATGTGTTAGAGCGCCCCCTACAGTTCACATCTGTGAGGGGTAAATGTGTTAAAGCGCCCCTACAGTTCACATCTGTGAGGGGTATAATGTGTTAGAGCCCCCTACAGTTCACATCTGTGAGGGGTATAATGTGTTAGAGCGCCCCCTACAGTTCACATCTGTGAGGGGTAAAATGTGTTAGAGCGCCCCCTACAGTTCACATCTGTGAGGGGTAAAATGTGTTAGAGCGCCCCTACAGTTCACATCTGTGAGGGGTATAATGTGTTAGAGCCCCCTACAGTTCACATCTGTGAGGGGTATAATGTGTTAGAGCCCCCTACAGTTCACATCTGTGAGGGGTATAATGTGATAGAGCCCCCTACAGTTCACATCTGTGAGGGGTATAATGTGTTAGAGCCCCCTACAGTTCACATCTGTGAGGGGTATAATGTGATAGAGCGCCCCTACAGTTCACATCTGTGAGGGGTATAATGTGTTAGAGCCCTCTACAGTTCACATCTGTGAGGGGTATAATGTGATAGAGCCCCCTACAGTTCACATCTGTGAGGGGTATAATGTGATAGAGCGCCCCTACAGTTCACATCTGTGAGGGGTAAAATGTGTTAGAGCCCCCTACAGTTCACATCTGTGAGGGGTATAATGTGTTAGAGCGCCCCTACAGTTCACATCTGTGAGGGGTATAATGTGTTAGAGCGCCCCTACAGTTCACATCTGTGAGGGGTATAATGTGATAGAGCCCCCTACAGTTCACATCTGTGAGGGGTAAAATGTGTTAGAGCGCCCCTACAGTTCACATCTGTGAGGGGTATAGTGTGTTAGAGCGCCCCCTACAGTTCACATCTGTGAGGGGTATAATGTGTTAGAGCGCCCCCTACAGTTCACATCTGTGAGGGGTATAATGTGTTAGAGCGCCCCCTACAGTTCACATCTGTGTATTGTGATGGAATGCAATGGAGAATTTTTTTTGCCATTTAGTGGAATAAAATGAGACTTTTAACAGTGAGTTTTCCCCCAAAAAACATTATCATGAGATTATAAACACATGCAATAGTATTTATGAATAATTGTAATATTTTTTTTAAAATTATTATTGGGGATTCTCTGAAAAATAAGATTTTGTTTTATTGAGTATTGCAGTTGCAATTACAATGCAATAATTTACAATATCAAAAGAAACAATCAACCATTGTTTATATTTGTCATAAGCGTACAGCCGTTCTTGTGAGAATTTGAAATGTTTGAGATCTCCGACTTTTGATTGCAGACTTTGGTATCTTGGCAGATTTGAGTATAGTTTGAGACATTGATGAAACTTGTGAAACTCTAGAGACGACACGTGTGACACTAATGGAGACTTTTCTCAGGAGAAACCTCTGATGAGCAGGAGACGTCTCCTCCTCTCACTGCTCTCTAGGAAAGGCAATAGAGATACTAAAGACATCTCATTTGTGATTGTCTTTCCTGCTGTTTTGGAGACGAGCACGGGAGAGGAACTTTCTAGACTGGCATGTGCGTCTGAAGCACAGTCAGTAATCACCGGAACCAGACAGAGAATTCATGGTCTCGGGGAGCTTTTGAAGATTTTGTCTCACACTGAGATGAATTCTCTCTGGAATGCTGGGATGGAGAAGAGAGATTGTACTGGGCAGGATGGGGGTGTGGACTGGATTCCTCATGATTTTCAACCACTAAAAACCTTAAATATTTAAGATAGGTGATTTGTTTGTCTTTGTAGAGTCTCGGGAAGGTTGTGCCGTGACAGAAGCGCTGTGTAAATATCACTGCCTAGACTAAACACGATAGCTGCCGTGAATGTCCACAAATCTTATAGGACCAAACCAGGAAGAGAAAGATTTATTTATGTATTGAAGACATCATAGAGACCAATATGGATTATTAACAACCAATATGATGTAGATTATTTGCATGTTTACATGCACGATAACCGATATGCAAAACTTATTATTTTTATTTTATCCTTTTTATTTCATCTTTATATAATGCAAATTTAAAATGGAGTTTGCACTTAAGTAAAAATCTCACACGAATGTATTTATTTAATTATCGAAGAGGACCTGACAGAGATAAAATCATAGACTGTAAAAAAAGATGGCCGACGCCCCTTCGCTCTTTTCCATTGGTGAGAACTGAAGCTGCCAGTGTCCCGATATGGCGCTGACATCTTGGGACTCGAGTCTGCGCAGTTGCGATTTCGGGACCAGACCTGCACAGTAGTGAGCAGGAAGTAAAGCCGCGAAATCAAGGCCCCGCCCTCACTCTCGCTGAATCAATCGCAAGCACACGCCCCTTTTGACTTTTGACTTATGACGGTGTGAAATAATTAATTATAGAAATTTAGATATTAAATTTAAAGCTCCAATCTCCTCAGTCCTCCGAAAATCCCGAAAAAAAAGTCAGTTGGTGCTTCAGTGACTACTTCCCTCACAGAACCTGTCAATCATGATGTCACAGCAGCGTTTTTATAGCATCAAATAACTAAAAACAAACTTATTTTGAAAACAAACACTTGAAATGACATCAACGTGATAGAAACGACAGTAAATGACAGAAACTATCTTTGGAAAAAAGATATGTGAAGTGTCATTTAATTGTTTACTTCCCGTTGAATAACATGGGGAGGCGGGGTTTATGACCTATACTAGGACCAGCCACCGGGGGGCGATCGAGACGTTTTGGCTTCACTTTTGAGGGCTTGTGCGGCACACTTGGATAAAATGTGCAAAATGTTTAAATTACAACTATAATAACATATGTTTTTAAATAATAATAATAACAACAACACCAGCAAAGGCAACATCAGCAATAATAATAGGCAAGTTCGCCCTACGCCACCACGAGGACTGGGAGAACATTGGGAATTGGGCGAACTACACCACCCATGATCCTAAAGAGAAAGATCCACCAATCAGAGAATCATGCCAAAAGATGTCTGCAGCTCCGCCCACTCCCATGATGCACTTTTGAAGACTTATAATAAACATCTATAAATCAATAGTTGTTTTTCCATCGCTTTTATTTCGATTACATCATTTGCAATGCATCATGGGATTGTAGTTCATTCCTTCATTAAAGATGTCAAGTACACTGAGTTTTTGTCTGATTTTCGGCTGTTTTACAACTCCTTTATGAAATCCCTATGGAAAAAAGGAATGTGAAAAATGCTTCTGGAACCAAGATGGCTGCAGATGTGGGCAGGCACAGACTCGATGATATTCTGGTCTCAAGATCAATGGGATTTTCTCACCTGTTGTATCGTCCACCTGCTGAAAATGGTAAATATGATCCTTTAGTAAAGTAACAGCACAACTCTCCTCAAGTCACGTGATTCGAGGAATCATTCATGTCAATGAGCTCCCTAAATATGAGCGATGAGTGATGCTTGCATTAATACACGACAAATAAACATGTTACATTTGTTCATTGATTTATGTAAATCTACAGTATGTTCTTTCTTTTTTGCTAGTAGTATAAAGAAGTTTAATCTTTTCTGTCCAACACAACTGATCAGATTAGAGTGATTAGGGAATGAAGTCTCATATGAGTGTCTACCCAAAGAAACGGATTACAGATAAATGTAGCCACTCTTCAGTAATACGAAACGGGGTTGACTTTAAACTTCTCCAATTCACAAGACGGTCCTTTAGCCATAATGATATTTCAGAGAAAACCGCTTCCTTTCCATAAATCCCCATGATAATCCTTCAAATCGCCAAAATGTTGCCAGCAGCTTAAACTCCTGATTGAACACCGAGACCGGCGAGCAGAATTCTATTAAAATATACCCAGTAAAAAACAGATGGCTACTCGTACGACATCACTTCCCCTCATCAGAGGAGAAATGGGTCAAGGGATGTCCTGAGGTTAGAAACTTAACGCAGGTCTTTAGATGCTTGAGAGCTATACAAGGCCCGGAACAAACCAACTTCATGATGAAGACATGATTGACAAACAATCTGGACACTCATGTGATAACAAGGTTGCTAATATGCCGCTAATAACCCTCTGCTACAGTTGGTTCAGTGCAATGACTGTGTTAGGAATCGCATTCAACTATACTATTATATATATGTAGTATGCAAGTGTAACGGGAGCCCGCTGGTGGATAGCTGTGCAGTGTGTAAACCTCACTCTCCTGGCCTGAAGAGGTGCACTAGCGACTGACGCTAGGGGCTGTAGCCTTTAGCCTCCTCGTTAGCGCACCCGCCTCCCACGCCGGAGACGTCGGTCCGAGTCCCGTTCGGAGCGGGGGCGAGAAGGACCGGCAACACATACTGGACACAGCTGCAATGTCTAACATCTTCTTGGACTGCCAAAATGTACAAGATTTTATTACGCCATGCAGGGGTGGAATGGGAAGAGAAATCGGCCCGCGATTTTACATAGAAACTGGCCCAAAAGTAGTTGAGTAGTTTTCTGCATATCGTTCCCCCTTCTGCATATCGCAGCGCTGTTTTGTGGCCCATTCTGCATAACGCGGTGGCTCATTTCAGCTTAGTTCTCCCGATGGCAAGTCCGCTCCTGATCAGCCCCAAAGAGCGTCGGCCCACCAGGAATATGCCTGGTATTAGGGTTGTGCCGATGGACGATATCATCGTCCATCGTGATGGCTGACCAACATCACGATGTAGAGCCACCATCGTGATGCCACGCCCCCTTTTGCGAGTCTTGCTAGTGTGACTCACTAATCCTAGTCTCTTCTATAGTTAACCTAAAAACTTTGCAGGGATTGCTCTGTAAATTAAATTGAGAATATAGCTAATGCATATATGCTATTTTAAATACTGTAGTATATGCCAGAGACGTGACGTGTTAGTCTGTGAAAATACCGTGTCAGGCAGGCTACACAAATATTGATTGTTAGCTTCGTCTTTTTTTTTACATGTCTTACACTGTACATTTAGATTAAAATATTTTATGTTGTGGGCTACAAGATAATAGCCTTTATTAATGAATTATTAGTAGTTGTAGTGTCTCAGAACATCTTGCTCATTGTCACATAGCTCTTGTATACACTGAAGCGGCAGTTTAAGATAAAGCCAGACCAGCGAACGTCAAATAACTTTTGTCTGGTTAATACTTTTAAAGAAACATTTCCTTGGCCATAAATCCATAATGTCAAATCAAATGAAAGAAACAAGGTGAATATGAATAACACACATTTATTAAAACATAGAAGAACAACAAATAAAGAACAAGAAAACGGGAAGAACACTCAGACCGAAACTCGGCATTAACATTTCACTTATAATTAGCAGCACAATTAACTTCAGCACAGGCTACAAAATAAATTATGTTATGGAAATATTGTAAAGTGGTCATATGAACTACACAAATGAACGTTTAAAAAATAATATGCAAAATCGAATAGCTCCGCAACGGATGGCGAAAAATGCGTAAAGAAGTCTAATATCTTCACCATAGACCATGTTTAAATTTCGATGTTTCTGGCCAGAAATACCAACATATTCACTTTATCTGGTTTTAATAAGCTGCGGATTGGAGTAACTACACTACCCGCTGTGCTGAAGACCCGCTCTGATGGAGTACTGGTAGCACATATGCACAGATATTTCCGTCTAATCTTGCCATGAACGGAAACCTTTTGTCGTTCGTTTTCCACCAAGTCAGCGGGTCCTCTTCCCCATCAATGGCCATTTCCTGCAGGTACATGGTCATTTCTGCCTCCACCTTTTGCTCGTCAGTGAGTGTGGCTGCTCTCTTCACAAGAAGGCTGCCCAAAGACGACTTTTTTTTTCTTATGCGCAATATATTAAAAAGCCCAGATGAGTAGGCTACTAATTAGTTGAGCTAGTAAAATAACGAAATTATAGTTTTTCAGTTGAAAAAAAATATCTATGTAAAGAGATATATTAAAATAAAAAGTGCTTAAAAGTGCACAACTCTTCTTAAGTGGAAGAAATATTTTTCCCCCTTACGTGCAACCTATTGGAAAGCGCGGATGAGTCAGTTGGGATAGTAAAATAACGAAATTATAGTTTTTAAGTGGAAAATAGTATTTATGTAAAGAGATATATTAAAATAAAAAGTGCACAACTCTTCTTAAGTGAAAGCTAAAAAAAATGCTTCACGTGTCGTACAACCTACTGATAAAGCGCCGACGAGTCATTAGTTGGGTTAGTAAAATAACGAAATTATAATTTGTCATATAATTTTTGAAAATTATATGAAATTATATAACCCCGCCCCACCCCACCGACAATATCATCGTCCATCGCGATGTTTTACTGTCAACATCGTCAACTGCCAATTTAGGGGACATCGCCCAACCCTACCTGGTATGCCAGATTACCAGCCCTGACGCCATGCCATACAGCGGTTTAAATGTATATAGTTTGCATAATCATACCTCTAAAACAGTATATACTGCGCCGTATTCAGTCAGTTGTAAACTAGTATTCCATTCTGAACACAGCCAAATATTTCAAGGATGTTGTAATGTCTATTTTGGCAGCAACGGGTTTTATTTTGGTGAGCATATATCTGGATAAATGTTAAGTATGTGGATATTTTTGTCACATCTAAAGCTCATGAACGTCCATGTTTGGCTGTGACATAATGGAGAGCGTGCTTGGAAAAACCCCATATGGCCAAAACTATGCAGAACTGTTCGGAGCCGCAATGGACTCGATGTGTGGCTCAGAGCAAAATCCAAACATTCAGCATATCTTGCTGAGTAAAGGGTATAAAATCCCATAGAAACTTCTGGATTGGACTTTGTGTACATGTGTGTAGTAATGATGTAGAAATGCTTTTAAACATGTAAATGCTTCACATTGTACTAAACACCTCTGTTTTGTACATTTATACCTTAAACATCATAACCAGTGAATTAAATCTTTAATGTGTTGACGGTCCTTATAATATTGTTCTGTCTGTTCATTTTCTCCCTGCAATGAAACCATCAACCGTTACAACGTTGACAATGAAATGAGTTTAATATGAGGTTCAATGGGTATTTAGGAACAACAGGGGTCAGGGGTCAGTGGTAAATAAACCTCAATAAGTTAAAGTAGATTGAAGGTAAACGCATCATATTAGAGCATGTTTGTTATTGTTGTTAAAACAAATAAAATAAATATTCTGCTTATAAGCTTTGAGCAAACATGCTTTTCAAAGACACTTTCTTATAATCCCACATGAAAATAAAGTGCTATTTCTGGATTATAATGACAGACGGAGCACTACATCTTGTTTGAGGTCAAGAAGCTTCTTAAATATTTTCATTTAATGAGTTCATCAGCAGTTTTTATTCATTTGTTTTCTTTTAATGGATCTTTTTTTCTCCTAATGTGGAACGCCCAATTTCGCAAAGTCCTCGTGGTGGCGTATTGACTCGCCTCAATCCGGGTGGCGGAGGACGAATCTCAGTTGCCTCCGTGTCTGAGACCGTCAATCCGCGCATCTTATCACATGACTTGTTGAGCGTTACCGTGGAGACGTAGCGCGTGTGGAGGCTTCACGCTATTCTCCGCGGCATCCACACACAACTCACCACACGCCCCACCAAGAGCGAGAACCACATTATAGTGACCACGAGGAGGTTACCCCATGTGACTCTACCCTCCCTAGCAACCAGGCCAATTTGGTTACCCCATGTGACTCTACCCTCCCTAGCAACCGGGCCAATTTGGTTACCCCATGTGACTCTACCCTCCCTAGCAACCGGCCCAATTTGGTTATCCCATGTGACTCTACCCTCCCTAGCAACCGGGCCAATTTGGTTGCTAAGGAGACCTGACTGGAGTCACTCAGCACGCCCTGGATTCAAACTCTGCGTCAGTACTCGATGAGATACTCAGACCCGCGATCCTTTACTGCATCTTTGTGAGCATCACTCCAGAAACTCATCAAATTCATCTTTTCAAACACAAAGTATTGTTCTTAAATACAAAGAAAATAAATAATATCAAGTAGAAGTTGGTTTATTAATCCCATCATTCCTGGCCTGGGTTGTTCTTCTGACTCCAGAAAAATAGCTTTTATTGAGGTCACGTGGCCGTCTAACAGTGGAGCACATGTTCCCAATAACATTTCATTAGCTCCAAATAAAAGGTAAAATTAAACCAACACTTTTTTGCATTTGCAACCTTTTTTTCCCCTTTTTCTTTGTGTCTTTTTTTTTTCAAAATGGTGGGTGGGCTTATGTGGTATGTGGGCTGAATTTGGTCACTTCCCCTAGTGAGTTAATGACAGTAAAATTATGTTAACACACATATTGTTTATGTCTTGTGTTTATACTTTTCAAACAGTATTTTAATGTTTACAGATTAAACCCCATTGACTTCCATTGGAAGTGTCTCATTGTAAATCGATTTTTTTTTATTTATTTTATTATTTTTAATTTTTTTTAAAGGTTAAAAATCTATATATTTTTGGTTGTCAGCATTATGCCACACATGCTGTTGATTGAGCTTAACTTGTATTAAAGCAGTAATTTATCATCTAACTATGGAGATTATGCTATGCAGCTTTTTAAACATAATCAGCCATTACAACTGTAACAGCAGAAGTCTGTTTGTCCTGCATAATTAAACGAAATTAAAATGATTAAAAGTAATTAAAATGTTTGTGTTGAATAATTGAAAAAACAAGTGGCTTTGACAAGTGCGACTCTTTTGAAGCCCCACAGAACTTTTAACTGTGAAAGTTTGTTCGGCGCACTTTCGAAACACTAGAAAGCTCATTAATGTTGTTGTTTACCTTCTTGATTCTGAGATCAAACGTTGACGCTGCTTGTTTCTGGAGCGTGGGGTATTCCTCAGAGTCGTCGCTGGCACAGTAACGTGCTGGTTTGAACAAATTGGGCCTAATTCAGAGACCCCTTGTGCGAACACCCCCCCCTCCTCCCCTCACTGTGGTACACTCCGCCACCTCGTCTGACTCCAGTAGGTTTTGCTTTGATGGAAGTTCTCACTGCCTCGGGTAGGAGGGGGAGATTTGTGTCTTTATTCACTGGGCAGAAGAGTAAGTTCACCAGAAGCATCGTCCCAGCCGCCCTCTTCCACATCAGATGCGGTGCGTTCCTCTCATTCTGAGCGCCCTGGTCCCGTCGGCCTGGTGGCTGCCCGCGGCTAATCAAATGAGAACAGGCCGGGAATAAATAATCGCTGGAGCGGCCTGATATTGAACCGCCACCGCAAAGTGAATCAGTCCAGACAAAAATAAACATCCATCATGCCTCTCGCTGGCAGAACCACGGGGGGCAGGGGTGACAGGAATCTCAGCCGCGTTGGTGGTACATGTTGATTTGTTTGGGCCTGTTTGTTGCAGCAATAAAAAAAGCCATCGAGAACTGCAGAGCGCAACAGACGATGCAGCCGCAAGCTTGAATGTGCAGCAAGATCTTTCCTCCGTTTACTGTGTACTCATACAGGGTACAATTTCATCTTTATTCTTATGTCGGTTGTAAAAAACATTATTTAGTTTTGAGAGGAACCAAAATGTGATCCTTGTACTTGTACAGCAAATCTGTATGCAATAAAATACTTAAAGGGATAGTTCACCCAAAAATGAATGAATGAATAAATAAATCTTTCATTTACCCACCATCATGTTGTTTCAAACCCATACGACCTGTATTCATTTTGTGGAACACGAGGAGATTTTAGGCAATATGCAAGTCTTAGTCACCATTCACTTTCATCCTTGTTCCATACAATGGAAGTGAATGGTGACTTAAATGGTAGAACATTCAAACTAATATCTACTGTTATGTACGAGTCATATGGGTTTGAAACACGAGGGTGAGTAAATGATGACAGAAATGTATTTTTCGGTGAACTATACATAATATATATATAGGTCTTTACATTTACATGTATGCATTTGGCAGATGCTTTTATCCAAAGTGACTTACAGTGCACTTATTACAGGGACAATCCCCCCGGAGCAACCTGGAGTTAAGTGTCTTACTCAAGGACACAATGGTGGTGACTGTGGGGATCGAACCAGCAACCTTCTGATTACCAGTTATGTGCTTTTAGCCCACTACGCCACCATCACTCCTGTTTAGGAAGTAGTTATTCCCAAAATGGTTCCAAAGTTATCAGCAAACACCATGACCATCTGGAGTCACTAAAGGGATAACAAAATTAGACTAATTGCATTAATCAGAGTTGTTACATTAATGCAAATAACTCAACTCTCATTGTGGCCAATATGAAGGATAAGCATAACTTTTACAGTATATGCAGTATATTTTTCCTAATTATAGGAACTCCTCAAGATGAAAATGCTATTATTTATCGTTCTCACATTAATGAGGAACAAACGTTTCAGACGTGACAGTTGAAGTAAACATCCAAAACGCTTTTAAAACAGCAAACTTTGACTTCTGGTATGTTAAAGAGATGTCCCGATCAGCTTTTTTGGCCCCCGATCCCGATGTGATTTTTTAAAATGTTAAATATCTGCCAATACTGAATCCCGATCTGATACTTGTATTTGCCCAGATAATAGAGCTGCAGACTGTTTGTTTGTTTGTTTGTTTACAAAAATAATGAGGTAAACAAAGTAACTAAAAGATGCCTTCAGCTTAATGCATTTAACTTAGTGCAGCTAGCATTTTTATAAAACTCGCATATAAAATCAACTTCTGCTTAGAATGGTGTAATAGCTTATTTTAACTTTAATATTCAGGTACAAAAATAAATCACAAATTCAGTGAGGCTGAACAATGACATGGGGCAAACGTCAGGGCTCCAAATGTCTAAAAACTAGCAGTCACGTTATGTTTAAAATCATCTCGTTGTCATGAACCTTACTGCACAGCTCTGGTAAGGCGGTGTCTGAAATGTAGCGTCGATACGGCGGGCATAGCGTGGATCGCATCTCTATTGCTACCGCCTCGCGAAACTATCGTATTGCAGATATTGCAAGTGGATGTTGGACAGTTTTCGCTTTCTAGTTTAAAATATATCCACACTGCTGACATTTTAGCCACGGTGTTGCTAATGCTAAATTACTTGTCAGTTTACGTTCTGCCGCAAATTGTGCTCAGCTGACATAAATGATCGGAGTAAGGTAATCTGTTAAAAAAAATGCCCATATCGGCTCTGATACTTGCGATCAGGATTGGGACATCCCTAGTATGTTATTCAGTAAGGCTGCATGATTGAGTTTGAGTTAAGATTGAAATCACAATATGGTCTTGTGTGATTACTAAAGATGGCTGCGTTTAAAAATAGACTGCGATCAGCTCTTCAGTCAGCATTGTGTAAGCAAGCGGCGCCCTCTAGCGGTCTGGACAGCATTTTCCATGATCCATTACAGCACTATAGAACTTAAACGGCCGTTTTGTTCCTTTGTTAAATTTTATTTCCATGATGAGGAATTGCCCAACATATGCATAAAATTAATGTGTGATGTTCTATTATATATCAGAATCAGAATGAGCGTTATTGCGGAGTATGCTTACACATACAAGGGATTTGCCTTGGTGACAGAAGCTTCCAGTGCACAACACAAGACAGCGATAATAAAAAATTTAATATAAATTAAAAGCATTATATATAGAAATACACAATAAGACCAATACTCATGCCACGGTCCAAATCACATTTCACTCGGATCACATTTTTTTTCTCCATTCTGATGGTTGATGTGAACATTTATTGACACTCCTGACCTGTATCTGCATGATTGTATGCTCTGCACTGCTGCCACATGATTGGCTGATTAGATAATCACATGGAGGATTGTTGGTGCTAGAAATGGAGGTCAACAGAGAATGTCCAGACTGGTTTTGTTTGTATTTATCTCCTTGTTTACTGTATTAATCATCAGCCATTCAAAGTATATTTTTCTTGTTTTCTAGTAAACATATCTAAACATCCTGAAGACAAGATGACACAGGATGCAGTATGTAGTCTTGTTTGAAACCCAATTGCTTTAAACCAAGAAAACAATATTTGCCAGTTGGGTGAGAAACATAAAGTTGTTTATTTTTCTCACTCCATTGGCAAATGTATTTTTGCTTTAAGCACATACCTCACAAAATAGTGTTTTTGAAAACAAAGACTTAATATCTTGTCATTTTGCTTCTCAAGTAAATTTAGAGCGAATCTTACTAACATCTTCACCGTCGGTAAACGCAGAGATGTTGAGACGTAAGCAGCCACCCACTGACCAAAACAATACAGAAGCCAACACTGAGTGCTATTTCCGAACAAGACGGGTGGATTGTGGGCTTTACATTTCACACCACTATTTCTGTCATTCATGGAGCAGAAGCCCTGAGGGATAAAAACAAAGATCACGCTAATGCGGAGAGGAGAAGATTTTATCAGGTAGACAAAACCCCCCTAGTGCCTCCTAGATGATGCAGGCCAATTTTCGTGCATATTAGACAAACAGTCTAGGAGGATTTTGAAAAAGTAGGTTTTCAAAACATTTAAAAATGGTGGACAGGAAGTTTGCTCGATCATGGCATAATTGGTATCATTGTTCTTGGTATGAACCATGGAATCAATCAAGACCAGTCTCAAGACAGTAGGTGAAAGGAGTCAATAGCTATCAGCATTTTTAGAAATAGCATTATAATTTTTGAACTCAAGATGGCACTGTCCCGAAACCTTTTTTATTCCCTTCAGAGCATGGTGCTAAAGTTACATGCCGTTTCGTAAGTTTCATTTCGTAAGTCATTGGTAAAATACATTATTTTATGTCTAAATTCATAATGGCCGACATAAGATTTCATATCGCAGGACTCTCTATACCCCACTGAATCTAATGAGACCAGTTTGATGATTTTATGACAAAATGTTCAGAAGTTATAAGCAAAAATGCGGTGTATCATATTTCGTGACCACTAGGTGGCACTATTCCGAAACTCAGCAGGCACCCTCGAGTCCATGGTGCCTTTAACAAATAATACGTTTGGTATGAATACACTAAAGTGTTACAGAGATATACCCTCACGTCCATTGTGGCATGCTCTTCGTCCAATTCGTTGAAGAGCCATTCGAAAACGGTGTGGTTTATCAAAATTATGTCAATAACATGTTGTCGTGAGTGTCTTTAGATGATGCAGGCCAGTATTTGTGCAAATCAGGCAAATGTCCTAGAACGAGTTCGAAAAAGTAGTTTGTTCAGAAAATTCAAACTAATCGCCTTGAGCCAAGGAATCATTTTTTTACTTGGACTCACGGTTCAAAAGTTATTAACATAAACGCGAGTGCAAATTTGGGCAGTTGGTGGCGCTAGAGGGTTTGAAGTAGAGGCACCAAATTTGCTGTGGTAACAGATCAGACTGTCCTCTATCTGTGTGCCAAATTTCATAACTTTCCCGCAAGCGGTTCTATGGGCGACCATAGACTCGAGGAATAATAATAATAAGAAGAAAACTAACAAAAACAAAAGGGTCTTTCACCCCTTCGGGGCTTGACCCCTAATTAATTGAAATATCACAAGCATGGCAGCTGTTGAATAAAGGTTTGGCAAAAAAATAAAAATTGCAATTTACATTTTGAAAAGTTCTATTTTTACTTTTTAAAAGTATATTAGCATATTTTTGTTGTGATGTCGATATTGCTATCGAGAACCGTGAAATTTCACTGTTACCATGACAACATTAAATCCTAATATTGTTGGGTCTTGGTGAGATAAACTCACAATGTTCTGCTTCTGCACACTTTACATGATGAGTGAACACAAAACAATTCTCATCCACAATGATCGTCCTTGTTTGCTGTGCCGCGAGTGTCGCCGTCAGCGCTCATTCTAAAGGGTCTCCTCACAAAGCTTCAAATCATCTTAATTGTCCAGTGGCAGATGATACAAACTTGAGATGGATCTGGAATAATTATGCAGTGGATGTGCTTCATAAATGCTGTGGCAGAGTCTCTTTGTTATCGCTGTCGTTCATCAATCATCGTTTAAGGCCGTTCCCTCCCGTCTCCCGTTCACCTGCAGTTCTGCGGTCACTCACTTTCTACTCGACTAAAGCTTCTGTTTGCTTTTAGCATCTGTGATCGATGTTTTGAGCATCACCATCTGATTACTGTCTGATCTAGTTAGTAAACGTGAAAACAACGTTCACTGATAACTTTAACGTCGGAAAACGTGACGAGACCCTTTGTTGACATCCAAGTCTTGTAATGCAACGTTAATATAAAAACAGGCCTTTCAAAATGGCAAATCATTGCCGTCATGTTTCAGTCTCATGATCATGAGCGTTCACTTTTGCTTGGCAGACGATTAGTCCTTCCCGCGAGGTGTCCACATGAGTCATTGGCTATTGAACATTTGACCTTGCGATTCATAAAGTGATACATTTGTCACAGATCGTCCAATCGCACGATGGGAGCATAACGTGATTAAGTAAGAGTGTGGCGCGGATCAGTGTGTTTACAGCCTTATTCCCAGATAAGTAATGAGCTGGTGAATAACTGTGCTTGACTGTCCATAAATCAATGTTGATGTTGTTTGGTGTTGCTCTACGGATAGTTAGCAGTAGTTGGTCATTTATCATCTTTAGCACTTGTAATTTAGATATTGAACGGTCCAGCAAATGGAAAGAATAGATTTTTAAACATCGGTTTATAGTGACATTCACAACATTAGCAAATTAGCAAACGGATTAAGCAATCAAGCTTTAACTTGCCAACTTGCGCCGGGTGGTATGATGTTATTCAGTGTGACGGTTGGTTTGCCGTTAGTCACGGTGGATAAAAGTGACATGAATAAATGTAAGTATACTGAATGACGAGACTCTCGTTATTTTGTCCAAATCTATTAAATTATTCAAAAATACATTACAAATGCAGTTCAGACAAAACAATGACTTGATCACTCCTCTACTGTGATGAACATGTTCTTAATTACTCATTTCAGTTAGTCAATCTCAAACATGTCATGTGGTGTAACCGTCCGGATACCGTAAGGTCATTAAAAGCTGACATTCATTAAAAAGGTTTTCATGAGTTGTGCTGAATAATCTTTTATTAAAGTTTCTTAAAAATACAACAACAGTTACATTAATTTATTTTAAAATATAATTAATATTTGAAATATGTAGTTCACCAGATCAAAGTCATGTGGTGTAACCAACACGTAGGTAACCATTTTGTTGTCATGTGACAAAAACAATAAACAAAAACAAAGATAAATCACAGAGGAGCGTTTTAGACCTGAATGACTGTGTGAAGTTTTCAAGAAAAATATTATTATTTTATATATAGATATATCTATCTATCAGTATTTTTTACATTTTAATTAAAAGGCAAACTTTCAAGTCTTTTGGTGTAAGCCTTAGATAACTTTAATTAATGATTAAGTCATTTAATGTAGAAAATGCAATAGATGTTATATTGAAAATTAGCGAAATCAACATGGACGCAAAGACTGCATTTCTACGACACGCGTTTTAAACTAGATTTTATTACCTCAGACAACCGTATTTCTCAATGACCCTTATATTTGTATAGATATATTTGTGTTGCTATCAGTAGGCAGGACCACTAGACGTCATTTACGTTATTTAGCGATTTACGTTACAAAGAAAATGTTGTTTGCTGTTAACGATTGTTTGTTTGCCTCGCTGCAAAGCAGAGTTTAGTTGTTTACGGTTTTTGTAAGACTGTTCTATTATCGTATCTTTTGGTGTCCATCAAGTTCCAAATGAAATGTGATTTAATGCCTTTCATTTATAAAGTATTTAACTCGCTGTATAATCAAAAAATAGACATTTAACACATAGCTGTTTTATATTTAAACTAGAGGTAGACCGATATAGCGGTTTTACCGATTAATCGGTGCCGATAGTTGTGTTTTGGGACTATCGGTTATCGGCAACAATCTAGATCGATAGTTTTTAGCATTTTGTCATTTCAAAATAAATGTCCAAAGTGTGTTCTGGGCTTGTTTAGACTTAAAAGTCCGGTTTTACCAATTAAATGGTGCCAATATTTGCTTTTTGGGACTATCGGTTATCGGCAAAAATCTTAGATCGATAGTTTTTAGCATTTTGTCATTTCAAAATTATAATTTTATCGAAATACATTTTATTCTGTATATTATTGGGATTTTGTTTTTTGAAAAAATACTATAATACTTTATTCATTTTGGACTCTTTGTAAAGAGAGATTTTCTATAAATCTATTTTAAAAACTATCGGCTGATTAATCGGTTATCAGCCTTTCCTCACCATCTTACTTATCGGTTATCGGCAAAATCCACTTTCGGTCGACCTCTAATTGAATCCATTACTTTGTTGAATTTCCAGCAAAAATCTCTTTATTGCGATACATTCCATTACCTTCATTAAAATTACTTTACTAAATTAATTTACTTTAGTGTAGATCAGACTTTGGTGATACCACCCTCCCCATTTGCCAACAAAATTTTTTTTAAACAAACTTTAATAAATGTTTTAGTACATTTACATTACAATGTACATTAGTACACAGAAGATGAACATACAGGCAGTTTCTCAAAGCTCTCAAAAAAGCTTTCACCCCAACGCCATGAGAACACCCAATTTGGGAAGTAGGTTTTGGTCTGTGCTCTTGTCACATGACCTCTCTTTGTGCGTGAACATGTGAGCGACACCAACACACTTCAGATCAACTCTCGAGATCAGAAGCTCTCCTTTTCTCCCAAATTATCTCAGGATTATTAAAATCCTTGAACTGTTAGCCATGTCTGATCCACAGCTGCTGGCTTTGATCTTCAGGTCTTCTCTCTCTGCCAATTAAGAGTCGTTAATGTATAGCACATACCAGGCTTTATTTCAATGATGTTTTACTCGTTTAACACATTGTGAAGCTGTGACGCTTGCTCTGGAGCATATATTGGAGTTTTACCACCAAAGGTCTCCTGTGAGGCCAGCCGAGTGATTTACAGGCCCTTTGTCTCTCTTAATGCCTTGATTTGATGCTAGAGCACATCATCGTGAGGTGTTAAGAGAAACCTGTGTGCCCACGAAACCATTTTCCTGCTTTTTTTAGTGCGAGAGTTATTACTTAATTTAGCGTGTTAAAGCAGCAAGGTTTTTGGGCAGTGAGCAGCCGTAAATGCATCAATACCATGATAGATCTAAATCTCTTCAGGGCATCTCTCTCTCCGCGTGTGTGTATGTTGTTTTCATTTTTCAATCTATTTGTTCTCTGAATAGTAGCCTGTAGTGTCTTGGGATGTGCACAACTGCAGGATCATTCGGTGTCAACCAGAGGTCCCCGGCTCAAAATTGAGTTTTTCATAATTGACATTAATATAATTACATAAACGATGATCAAAGCCAATGTATTAAATGCTATGGATCAATATTTACGGAGTAATTCATTAAAACTATTGGTGTTGCACAAACTGAGGAGCCACATTTGTCGCTAATAGTGAATTTTTGGAATCTCGAAAATCGAGATTTTCTGTTTTTATGTGAATAAATGGAGGTACAACATTATTTGTACTTCAGACATTTGTTTTGTTGGACAAGAAAAATGAGCTTCATGCCATGTGACTCGCATTTGGTTTTCGACCATTGAAAATTGGACAAATTTTACCATTTTCCAATGGAGCCACATTAAGAGGCCCATATCTGTGGGGTTTAACCATATAGGGCCTTCATAATTATGATATAAAATAGAAACCAGAATACAAAAGTATATTAAGATTTTTTTGACCTGTAGTTTTGCTCCAAAATCGTAAGTGAAAAATGCCCATTTTCACCAGCTTCTACAAAATAATGGATTACAATGGAACGCAAAAAAGTGCTTTTTCTCATTTTTAGACTCACACCGTTGTCGTGTAATGCAACTAGGGGTGCTGAAGTCAACTGATATTAGTAATAGATCTATTAATCTCTGTGTACAATTAAAATCATGATGCTGACACCTTTCTGAGGGTGTTTATTTGACCTGTAGTTTTGCTCCAAAATCATAAGCGGAAATTGTCATTTTGAGCCCCTTCTACACAATAATGGATTACTCAGTAAATATTCATCTGTGGCATTTAACAACATAGGGTCTCACTAATGTTGATACAAAAATAAAAGTTTGTTCTGAATCAGAATATAAAAGTATATTAAGATATCTGTAATACTTCAGGAGATATAGGCACTCCATACTATGGAAAAACAACACAAAAAGTGCTTTTTCCCATATTTGGACTCACACCGTTGTCGTATAATGCAACTAGGGGTGCTGAAGTCATCTGATATTAGTAATAGATCTATTAATCTCTGTGTACAATTAAAATCATGATGCTGACACCTTTCTAAGGGTATTTATTTGACCTGTAGTTTTGCTCCAAAATCATAAGCGGAAATTGTCATTTTGAGCCCCTTCTACACAATAATGGATTAATCAGTAAATATTGATCTTATGTATGTCATATTTTGGCTTTCATCATCATTTCTGTTTATCTTTTAAAGTATTAACAAAATCCAAAATTCCAGCAGAGGAAGTTTCTGAAATTTGGTTGATTTGACAGTAAAATACATGGGTTGTCTAAACGACTTGAGGAAGAACTGAATAAGTAGGCCGGTTTAAAGTTGAGACCCTGATCAGACAGCTTTATTAGGGGCGTTCATGTAGGATGTGTTATTGTGTTCAAAAACAGCTGTTCAAAATGGAACTGATTTAGTTGCATTTCTAAATTCATCAAGTACAGTCACTAAAAAATATATGAAAGCTAATTAAAGAAAATCTAGATTAACTAGTTAACCTCACCAATCCTGACCCATCCCTAGTACACATGCGAAAGACAGTTTGCTCAAACATTTGGGGCCCCCCTGAAGCACCGCCCCTGCTTCAAGACATTTTGATTTGGTTTTCTATCAAGTGTAGCTGTTTTGGACGGCTTGTAAACTATTACCCACAGTGCTGTGCTGGGATCAGTGGTGTATCTGCAGCTCTCTGGTGAGGTCTTGAGACTGAAATAGGCCTGTCAGTCTCACAGCAGCTAACCTGAACGATCCACACTAACTCACAGCGGTGGAGAGAGAGACGGCCGGTCCTGACTCAGATTACACCAGATTGCTTTTGTGGTCCGTGTCACAGCAGAACATAAACAATCATAAGAGAGGAGAGGGTTTCTAAACGCCATTCGGTTATCTGTAGTTTACATCACACTAGCAGAAACGGTGAGAATGGAGGACTGTAACGTTTTACAGGACGTTGACTAAAAAGGTTTAAGTGAAGATTTTCTTTTCTCTCTTTATTTTCATTTTGGTTTTAAAGAAATGTTGTCCAGTTTTAAACAACTCTTTTGATTTGATAAAGATATTAATGAAATAAGTGTTGTGAGATATCTCACCGGTCTCTGTGACCGCTTTCCAATGACACTTTCCAGCTGTCAATCATTCTACACGTTTTCATAGTATTGTAGTTGCAGTGAATTATTGAGGCTTAATGACATTTTTATGCCTTGTTGTTCATAACAGTTGCCAGTTGAGGGCGCTGTTTAGCTGCTGTTGTTTTACAACCATTTCTGCTTCTGACGGTCTAAATAAAACTATTTTATTATCATCGGAGTGCTTCGTTTTGGAAAAAGGGGCGTGGCTAATTCGACGGCTCAGCTTGGGGAAATTCTAGAATGGCTAAAAGCACCTTTTAACACCTTTTATTTGAGGTGAGTACACATCACAAGTATTATTTACAAAGTTTTCAAGCATATTTTTAAGGTAAAAATATAAGTAAAAGGTTTGTTTCCACAAGAATTTTAAACGAGACTTACATTTTACCTTGCCGTCTCTGGTGATTTGTTTTTTATTTTTTACTATAAGCTTAAAATAATAAATAACAATAACGATAATTTGTATTTATAAAAATCGATCAATTAAATTAATAGATACTAATAAATTATACATTTTAAATTATAAATAATTGAATAAAAACAAAATTGAAAACATGCTGTTACAGAGGAATGTTTGTCTGAATGGTACAAATGATACAACATAAACATTTTGCTGTGATCCGTTTGTCAGGAATCATCATGAATGTGATCGGAAGAGATGCTGAATTTGACCTACAGTATTTGTAAGAAAACTGCCATATTTTAAAAAAATGCACCACACGAAGGTTGTCTGGGTATCTCAGTGAGTGTTGACTCTGACTATCACACCTGGAGTCGCGAGTTTGGGTGAGCTGAGTGACTCCAGGTCTCCCAAGCAACCAAATTGTCCCGGTTGCTAGGGATGGTAGAGTCACATGGTGCCACGGAGAGTAGCATGAAGCCTCCACACGCGCTACGTCTCCACGGTAACGCGCTCAACAAGCCACGTGATAAGATGCGTTTATTGACGAGATTCGTCCGTGATTCGTCCGTGTCTGAGACGTCACTCCGCGCATCTTATCACGTGACTTGTTGAGCGCGTTACCACGGAGACTCTCAGCGCGTGCAGGCTTCACGCTATTCTCCGTGGCATCCACGCACAACTCACCACACACCCCACCGAGAGCAAAAACCACATTATAGTGACCACGAGGAGGTTACCCCATGTGACTCTACCCTCCCTAGCAACCGGGCCAATTTGGTTGCTAAGGAGACCTGGCTGGAGTCACTCAGCACGCCCTGGGTTCAAACTCACGACTCCAGCGGTGATAGTCAGCGTGAATACTCGCTGAGATACCCAGACAACCTCCACACATCACGACTTTAAAGACTCGAGACAAGAGCTCTTCCAACACTGGAATCATTTAAAATATTTAAAACATAGATTTTGTACCAGCACTGCTTGGTTAGCCTGACTTTTATTTTCCTTTTGAGAGAAGAAAGATGCTTGAGAAGAGAATATCGATCACAGAACTAGAGAAGAGACTCGGGTCTTGCTGGTTCTTTCATGTCAACCCAAATGTCGGAGCAAATTAAGCTTTTGCTCTGGCATGAATTAAAGTAACTGTCTGCCGTGTTTTGACTCCGCGTTTGCCAGTAGCTTAGAAGCCAATGTGTTTGTGCGTTCCATCAGAAATATCTGTGTATTTGTTTTGCTATTGCTTGATAGGTGAAGTGAGATTATTGAAATGCTTTCAAACGCATATTCCTCAAATTCGAGGCATTAAACCAAGTCAAACTGTCCAATCACAGCTGGTTTGGGGTGACAAGTCTGCCAGTCGCTGCCCGTCACTGTTTACATCGTCCTAGTGCTGTTTGCTTTGGCAGCGATCTGCTGCTCGTGGTACTGCAGTATTGATGTGCCATCAGGCCCTGTGGCAACAGTTTTCTGTGTCAAAGATAATAACACGAGCTGCGCAGACGTCTGGACTCTGTCAGGATCTGCAGAGCCTCGAGTGCGCTGTCTGGCCCAGCAGAGATGAATTCTGGGGCTGTTTGCTCTGATGTCATCAAATACTTTTCCGACAGCTAATCCAGAGAATGCTGGGAATGTGGTACAGCCAAACACTTGATATTAACTAAACTATTGTGAAAACCTTATGAAATGCCACTAGGATGAGTCTCATGTCTGAGTCATATTTCACCACAAAGTCTAAAGAAAAAAGAAAAACTTTGAAAGTAAATAAACGAAAGTAAAGCCTATCTATGTTTACGCCCATAAAGATCGTTTTTCAACGTAGTTTCATGACGCGTCGTAATAATTTGTGAGATATCGAATGACTTTGCTTGTACGAAATGGTGAGATTTATCTGTGCTATACAAATGACTGATGTTTAGTTAAATTTATGAAAAATCATTCAATAAACAATATATAAAAGTTTCCGTTTTGTACAAGCCAGCTCATGCATTTTCGCCATCTCGTACTATTAATTAAAAAAAAAAAAATGTTTGTTGGATCATTTATTTTTATTTATGGAAATTAAAGTTTCTGTGTTGTACGAGCCAACTCATAAATTTTTGCCATCTCGTACTATTAATTAAAAAATTTTTTTTGTTGGATCGTTTATTTTTATTTATGGAAATAAAAGTTTCCGTTTTAATTTCGCGATCTCATACTATTAATTAAAAAAAAAATTGTTGGATCATTTATGGAAATTAGTTTCCGTTTTGTACGAGCCAACTCATACAATTTCCCCATATTGTACTATAAGAATGAAAAATAATTAGTTGGTTCGCTTATTTTTCTCCATGGGGGTAAAAATGTTACGTTTTCATCTCACTGTTATTACGAAAAATAATTTTGTTAGTTCATGTATTTTTCTTGACGTAAAAGTCGTACATTTTTGAACAAGCCGACTCTTACGATATCACCGTCAGACTATTAATATAAAAAATGTTTTGTTGGTTTGTTTATTTTTCTCTATGGGAGCTAAAGTGGTTCGCCATCGAGTACTATTATTACGAAAACAATGTTCGTTCGTGTGTTTTGCTTTACGGCAGTAAAAGTCTTTGTTTTTGAATGAGCCAACTCACAGAATTTTGCCATCTCGTACTCTTCGTATGAACAATCGTTAGTTGGTTTGCTTATTTTTCTTTATGGGAATAAAAGTCAGCACAGGACCGTGATATGACCCTAAAAACTACACACCCAATGTCTCTTCTGGAATATTCTCAGAGCAAATGTTTCTGTGGATATCAGAGTGAAGCCACACAGATTTGCTCTTCAGTTTAAAGTCGCCTCATTCCTTTGTCAATAATTAAGAGGATGCACGTTACATGTTTGCGTCCCACATGTTGTGATGTAATTGCGTGGCAGTGTGTCTTAACCTCCCTAGCAGAGAGAGACGCTGGCGTGATGTTATTCAGCATGACGCCTCCGATGGAGTCTGTGTGTTCTGATAACGCCACAAGAGATTTAACACTCATACATAATAAATAAAATACATGAACATAGCTCTTGTAGAGGACCACCTAAGAGTGTTTTAGACACCTGCCATTTCTGTTTGTGTGTGTGAGATCATTTATATATATATATAGTTTGCTTGAACAAGACACGTCCAAGTTTAACCAACATGTTATAAAAACTACAAACAAAGTTTCAACACCCTCAAATTAACTCTCCAGCGATTGTTGTCTAGACAGCGACACATACAGAGATCAAGGTAAATCCCACGACCAAATGCATCAGATTTCACGTACTGTCAGACGATACGGATATTTGTTGAGGAAATGTTGTTGATCAAGTGAATCGTGGCGTCTCCTTTTCACTTCAGGGAGCAGAAAATGCCGCGTGCTGTCAGAATAAAAGAGAAGATAAGAGAGTCGTGCCTCCTGTTGTTGTATTCTTGTAGGTGATGACAGTTTCCTGCCCATACGAGCGCTTGAATTACCCAACACCTGGAAGTCATTACTTTCAAACCCTGGGAAGGTGTCAAAGCCTGAGGTGCCCTGAAATCACTTTACTCCTTATATTCATGGAATTATTGAATCACGCCTATAAGAAACGCTCCCGGGTGTATGCACTGAATAGACACAACAACAACAACAACAACAAATTCCTGAATGTATCTTTGGAATTTCCTACAAATATCACAACGCTGAAATGCGTTTCTGCCTTCCAAGGTTGATTGTCGAGACTAATAAGCGAGAATTTATTGTTTAATTAATAAACAGTAAGTTGTGAATGAGTTTGCATGCAGGCCAAATGTGCTCATTTGTTTTGCATTTGTGCACATTGCAACAGTGAAATTGTGCATGTTTGTAAAGTTTGATATTGTTGTGATCGCTGTGATTATCTGATCGGCATTGATTACGGCGGTGTGGGAACCTGCTGTGCGGGAGTTGCATTAATCGGCATGTTTTGCAACTGTAATTCCTCTCTGTGACAGAGTTCATGAGTCTCATTCTGCTCATAGTGGTCAATTGACATGGGTTTATCGATGGCTAATGTTGACAGGGTGGCTGAATACTGATATATCAAAGTAGCCATTGAAAACCCCGTCATTTGGGTGTTTCTAGACTCATAGAAGCGGTGCGGACCGCACCGAGAAATGCCATTGTCAGAGTTATTTACTTATTATTTGAACTTTAATAAAGGATGCATTACAGATATAATGCCAGGTTGACTTTTTAGACGCTCTGGCATGCCAGATCTGACTATGCTTTATTACACGATGACACTGCTTCTGTATTTCCTTATTTGGCATTTTTGCATTATAATTAACCCATACTTTGCGATATACATCACCTGAAGCTGTTTGGAAAGTTTAGAGTTCATATGGACATGTTTTCTTCCTCTCGTGCATCATCATTAGAGTTTAATGTGATGTCTAAGGGTGTGTTCACAATTGGCAGGTTTGGTTGGATTAAAACGAACTCTGGTGGTTCATTTGATCAAGTGTGAACGCTTCATCTGAACCTTGCTGCGCACTAAACAAGTGGAGCGAGACCGCATGAATAGCGGGTCTCAGTCCACTTCCAAATGAGCTCTGGTGCGATTCGATTGACATATGAACGCAACATGGACCAAAGACGTCTAAACAGACCATAAACAGGAAGTAATTTGCCTAATAGTGACCTCAAGCACACCTGGTTCTTCTCCTCATAGGAGCGATGTTGCCCATTACAGTTCGGGACAGGTGTCATGATTGTTTTTATTTCCCCTGTAAAGGCCGCTGTGATTCTGTAGAAATAGCTGTTCTATCTGAAAAATCAGGGTCCCAAACAATTACCAATAACCGATAGTTCCATTAAAACAACTAGTGGCACCAATTAACAGGTAAAACCGAAACATTGCTCAACGTCTATTTAAACATTTTTCACACTCTTACTAGTTGATTTAATTAGTTTAATTAGACTAACAATGTCCAACAGTGTTCATGCATCACAGGGGATTTATGTCATTTTTGTGTCATTTACGTCTCAAATTCTGTATTGTGTTTAATTGAATTCTGTGCTGATGGAAATTATTCTGAAGGAAATTACTTTTTTTTTTTTTTTTTGGTTTATTTTTTCCCAATTTGGAATGTGCAATTCCCACTACTTAGTAGGTCCTCATGGTGGCGCGGTTACTTCGGATGAGACGTTAAACCGAGCTCCTGACCCTCTGTGGCCATTAAAAATCCCAGGGCACTTGTAAAGGGTAGGAGTGTAATCCCGGTGTCCTGGCCAAATTCCCCCCTTTGGCCCTTCTCAATCATGGCTTCCTAATAATCCCCATTCATTAATTGGCTGTATCACTCTACTCTCTCCTCTCCACCAGTAGCTGGTGTGTGGTGAGGGTACTGGTGTACTATAGCTGCTGTCAATCATCCAGGTGGATGCTGCACACTGGTGGTGTTTGAGGAGAGTCCCGTTCACTGTGTAAAGCGCTTTGAGTGTAGTGTCAGAAAAGAGATACAAATGTAACGTTCATTTATACTCTCCTCAATCCGGGTGTTGGAAGACAAGTGTCAGTTACGTCCGCTTCTGAGACCGTCAATCCGCGCATCTTATCACATGACTCGTTGTGCATGACACCGCGGAGACTCACAGCATGTGGAGGCTCATGGTACTCTCCACGATCCACACACAACTCACCACACGCCCCATTGAGAGAACCACTAATCACCACCACGAGGAGGTTACCCCATGTGACTCTACCCTCCCTAGCAACCGGCCCAATTTGGTTGCTATGGAGACCTGTCTGGAGTCACTCAGCACGCCCTGGATTCAAACTCACGACTCCAGGTGTGATAGTCAGCGTCAATACTCGCTGAGATACACAGGACCACGGAAATGACATTTTTAACCTTTTTCGAATAAAATGACAACTTTAATGTCTCGCGAAGGCTAATTTCATAACTAACATTTTATGTATCCAAAATACACGCAATAAAATCATATTTTTACACTTTTTACAGTGTTATTGATCAAAATATTCTGCGCACAAGTGATATTTCCCTTGATTTTTCTTTCTCATATTTCATCTCAAGAAAGCTCGTCACTCACACTTTGGTCCTCTGAATAATAAATAGTTTATCATCCTTTGATGAGGTTGGTAGACAAAATCAAGCTTAAAAAGATGCGTCTTCAAATGCTATTTAAAAATGTGAATGCTTGGCGCTTGTTTAATTTTGATTGGTCAAAAGTTCCAGATGTTTGGGTCATAATGGCTAAAAGCAGCTTCGCCCGATCTCTTAAGGTTTACATTACAGTATGTCATAATGTCTGCATTGGAAGAGCTCAAACTACGAGTTGGAACATATTCTGATAAACAGTCACATCTGTATGATGGTGTTATGTCATTAAGTGCTTTATAAACCAATAAAAGGACCTTAAAATCAATCCTGCACATAAGAATGACACCAAAGCTCTTCTGTCCTGACTGCAGTTTCAATTGAAGTACTGATACAGATAATCTCAAAATAACAAAATATTAGTTGATTCAAATATTGGTCATGAGTATATAATGCTGTTGTGAACCGGCACTGATCTCTCCTCCTCTCTGTAGATGACTGTCTCTTGGAAAAGTCGTATACGGAGTGCGGCTACAGTCAAGGCAGAGACGACGACTTCGACTGGGAGCAGATGAACACCAAGCAGAAACCGTCGTCAGACCGCTGGGTGCCATCAGGTTAGTCCAGTCTACATCTCCAAGAATGCTAATGTGAAACTCAAGATCGCTTGTTTATATGAAAAACCTGTTTCTGGGGAAATACAGGAGCATTGCAGCTACGCTCGCTGCTCGACAACCCTTCCATCAACCTTTAAACCTTCGGTCTGATCTTGAATCAGGTTTATGACTGTGGTACAGCTCAGAGTGCTCTGTGTTATAATGAATGGGCTGATTCTAGATCATTATGAAGGTAAAATCCGGCTACACTACTCATGTTTAATTTGTATAGAGTTTGAGGGTTCAGTTCCTGTATCATTGTGTCTCTTTGATTCATTATTACAGTGTATGTTCAGGGCCACAGTCACTGTAGTGACTTTGATAAACGTTGTCGTGTCATTTGCCGAACGGACCCCAGATACGACATGTACATCACATTTATGCATTTGGCAGACGCTTTTAACCAAAGTGACTTACAGAGATATTATTACAGGGACAATCCCCCCGGAGCAACCTGGAGTTAAGTGTCTTACTCAAGGACACAATGGTGGTGACTGTGGGGTTCAAACCAGCAACCTTCTGAGTACCAATGTATTATACAGAGCACTTATTACAGGGACAATCCCCCCGGAGCAACCTGGAGTTAAGTGTCTTACTCAAGGACACAATGGTGGTGGCTGTGGGGGTCGAACCAGCAACCTTCTGATTACCAGTTATGTGCTTTAGTCCACTACGCCACCATCAATCAAGCAAGAGAGGGAGATTATGATTGACGGGTTATTTTGTTCATGATCACATGGTTCTTATTTTTTTTTCGCTAAATCGAAATTCAATAAATCGCCCCATCCCTATTAAGAAGCGCAGAGACTGACATACGACTCGAAATTTGAGACTCATGCTACACTCTTTATTTTTTCTTAATTTTTCTCCCCAATTTGTAACGCCCAATTCCAAATGCCCTCCAAGTCCTCGTGGTGGTGTAGTGACTCGCCCCAGTCCGGGTGGCGGAGGACGAATCTTAGTTGCCTCCGTGTCTGAGACCGTCAATCCGCGCATCTTATCACGTGACTTGTTGAGTGTGTTACCGTGGAGATGTAATGCGTGTGGAGGCTTCACGCTATTCTACGTGGCATACATGCACAACTCACCACACGCCCCACCGAGAGCGAGAACCACATTATAGTGACCATGAGGAGGTTACCCCATGTGACTCTAACCTCCCTAGCAACTGGACCAATTTGGTTGCTAAAGAGACCTGACTGGAGTCACTCAGCACACCCTGATTCAAACTCACGACTCCAGGTGTGATAGTCAGCGGCAATGCTCGCTGAGATACCCAGACCCCCCAAACTACAGTCTTTAATATTTTCCCTATGAATTGTGTCACTTGTAAGAGACATTGAAGTCTCTCGTGAAATCTGTCGCTCTTTATTTCCCATGGGAATGTGCGAGCTTTCCCTCAGACGCTTCAGAGCTCCGCACTGTGCCTGATTTGCATATTTACACGTTTTAAAGAGATACAAACAAGCAAAAAAATAGCATGTCGATCTGTGCAAAGCCGGTGAACACTGTACGAGTTTGGCCACTAAAGACAAATTTCGGGGGTGCTAAAGGATTTCTGTCATTGGGCAAAATCGGTAATTTAACAACGTTCAGTGTGACATGTACACCGACGGCCTTTGCGCTGATCTTTAGCCTCTGATGAAGTTCTGGCAGTTTTTTTTTTTTTTTTTCTTTACATTTACCATGCATTTTCTTTACAACGTTATTTTAATGACTATTTTACCATTACAGATTATACAATTATAATAATCCATGTTTGCGCATTATCCATTGGGAGTGTGATATATTAGCAGCTTTTATACATTTTCGAAATTTTGCCTGGGCGATAGGTTACTAGTCTAAAAGAGGAGAAAGACGTACTTTAACCCACCTTTTTTGTTTTCCCCTATTTGAACAGAGAAGTTTGTCGGACTACAAGTATTTTTATTTTCACAATGAATATTTGCTTGTTTTAGCTCATTATGACTGTAGGCTACCTCCCGCACACACGTTCATTCTCAACATATTATAGACCTATTTGACAAAATCAATCTTTCTTTTTATACGTTAGCCTGTGCTTGTGATGGAGTGGTATTGGAGCAACGGAAACGCTGATATCCTGACTTTCAGAAGAAGAAAAAAAGCGGGAAAATCTCACCGTTTCGCTTCTATTCCTCAATGTGGGACCACAGTCGGCTACGATGTGTATCGTGCAGTCTGACGTAATGTTGCACAGTGTGCCATGGCGATCCCAATGCGTTCATATCGTACAGTCTGTCAAGCAACAATCTTAAAGCACTGTAAAAATCCTGCAGTTTATATCGGGCTTAAGAGAAATCGGCCCGGGAATTTTAACTGGACCAAAACTTGAGTGGGGTGGTCATTTTGTGGTCCATTCTGCATAACGTGGCTGCTCATTTTAGCTTATCGCGGCCCATTCGGTACGTTTCCCTTCCGGCCAACTCAGTTCTCCCGATGGTCGGTCCACCCCTGATTGGCCCCAAAGTGCGTCAGCCCACCGGGAAAATGCCGGTATGCCAGATTACCAATCCCGCCATGAAGCATTCTACCAATAACTCAATATTTTAATTATTTTTAAAGGAAGAGTGCACCCAAAAATGGAAAACATCTCACCATTTATATACTAGAGGCTGACAGATGTACCACCAAGGCCAATAAATCGTCTGTTATTTGGTTTATTTTTAAATTCTCTACATACATTTTGCCGTTTGGCCGATTAGTTTTGTTATGTGACATTGTGTTTCCTTGGGCTATTGCGGTGGCCATTTTTTTTTACCACCACAGTGGTTAAGGAGTGGTGGTGGTTGCTCATTGGGCTAAAGCACATAACTGGTAATCAGAAGGTTGCTGGTTTGATCCCCACAGTCACCACCATTGTGTCCTTGAGTAAGACACTTAACTCCAGGTTGCTCCGGGGGGATTGTCCCTGTAATAAGTGCTCTGTATAATACATTAGTACTCAGAAGGTTGCTGGTTCGAACCCCACAGTCACCACCATTGTGTCCTTGAGTAAGACACTTAACTCCAGGTTGCTCCGGGGGGATTGTCCCTGTAATAAGTGCTCTGTATAATATATTGGTACTCAGAAGGTTGCTGGTTTGATCCCCACAGTCACCACCATTGTGTCCTTGAGTAAGGCACTTAACTCCAGGTTGCTCCGGGGGGGATTGTCCCTGTAATAAGTGCACTGTAAGTCACTTTGGATAAAAGCGTCTGCCAAATGCATAAATGTACAGCCGGTGAACCGTGTTGTATGTTGGTTGGAACGTGCATAACGTTTTTTTACGTCATGATTTCTTCCTGTAGAACATGAGAGGTGGCTTTTATTTCAGGAACTTCTAAACGTGTGCGGTTTAATGATAGTGAAGAGTTCTGCCAGACTTGTGTATACAGTATATATCTAATCTGTTCAGCAAAGCCAAACCATTTTACACTCACTCGAGGATGATAGATTCAGACGTATGCTCGACAATCTCAAGACAATTTCAGGAACTAGTGGTTTTGTAAGTTATAACCGCTATTAAGGCGAGCATTATAGCGAACGCGTCGTGTTTGCTTAAATGACTCGTGTGCAAATGCGCTCACGTGGCGGCGCTAATCGAGGCTCTTTGTCACACCCTAATAAACTTTTCCATTAGAAGCAGCGCCCGTGACGCTCGCTCTTAAATCTGATGCCTAACCACGCAGGGCTGCGGCCGACCGTCTCCATGGCAGGGACAGAATTAATTGCGAGGACTTGGCTAATTTCACCTCGCCTCCACCGGCACGTAAGACCGCTTCTCAGAGAAATGACCTGACAGCGAGTCTTCAGGAGGAAGAGAGGTGTTTACTCTTGCGGCGAATTGATTTATGCTGACACATTGTAAGATTGCTGAAGGTTCGATCGAGGCCGGACGCAGGGCATGCGACCTACACGCATGGAGATTCTCAGAGCTTAATTCACGTCTCCCGGAGAAACCAAATGTGATGTTGTTTTGTCTGTAGTGCCCTGCTGAGGGGATGCCGTATCTTGCTGATTGCCTGAATTGTGGGCAATTAGTCAAGCTGCTGCGTGCCAGTCTGCTTCCCGCAACTCGATAACTTATGTTCTTGCTCAAATTATTGCTTTCTTTTCAGTACAGTATCTAGACAGCCTTATAGGTCTAAGCTTATACTTGTAAACTTGGTTTTATAAAATTATAAGTGTCACATTTCTGCCTTAAACCCTCCAAACATGGGTGTATCGTGTTGAAAAATATCGCTCAGGGGAAGAATGACAAATATATTTTAAATATTGAAATATTTCCATATGCTTAAAATATCTTTTGGGAACCTCCTGCACTGAAAACAACAAGAACAGAAAAGATGAAGTCATTTCAGCTTTGAATAAGTTCAAGCATGGACTTTAAAATATTAAGTACATTTATTATAGAATTATTTATATTGTTTGTTCAGTTCTAAAGTAGAACCGTGCCATATTTATTAGCTTTTTTGAGTTAAGCTACATGAACTTTTCAAAGTTGGTGTTTCCGTCTTGAATAATTAATGAGCTTGTATGATTTCACTGATTTTTATTGTTGATGTTGCAACTTGTTACGGTCATTGTGATTTGTCCTTCAAGGCCAGGGACGGATTTTTATTGTTGATGTTGATGTTGCAACTTCTTGTTTTGTGAAGTTTGAAGTCCTTCAAGGCCAGGGACAGACTTGCAAAGGCCCTGGGGCCAATTATCTCCAAGGGCCCCCCTCCAAACATTTTTGACCCAAAGATTCGTTGTTTCCTGCCCCCCCGGGCAGTCATTGGCCCCTGGCAGTCATTGGCCCCTGGGCACTGGCCCCATTGGCCCGGTTGGTAATCCGTCCCTGTTCAAGGCTTCGTCCACATTAATCAGGATACATTTGAAAACTCTCTCGTCCACGGTGTTTTCAAGCATGTTCCAAAAGTTGCTCATCCACACTAAAATGTATGAAATCACTTCAATCCTCGTACTGCGTATGTTCGGTCTGAAACGCAGTCGTCCTCGTGTTTCGTCACCGAACTGCAATTCCTAGTAAACGTCCCGTTGCGTTTGACGGAATGCGTTGTGAAGGCTGTACAAAGTAACGTTTATCTTTAACAGGCACAATAACGCCGCTACAATGTGGGCTGCCATCTTGATTGTTTTGGGTTGAATGGGTCACATGACTGCATCACATGATGACAAATACGTCAGATGTCTTCCCCGTCCACACTACAACACGAAGACGCCATTTTCAAATGTATCCACTTGGGAGAGCGTTTTCGAAAAGCTCTGGCTTTGCTATCAAAAAAGCCGTCTCGGTGTGGACGGAAGACCAAAACGTAGAGAGAAAGATGCATTTTCTGATGCAACTGGGAAAAAAACAAAACACTTAATGGTATTTATATATTGGCCTAAAATTCCCTTATTTGGCCGAATAAAATGCGATTGGAATTTGTAATAATTGCAGTTATCTCAACTAACAAATGCATCTTGAAAATTTATTTTTATTAATAAAACAATAATTCTGTAGCGAGTGTTCGTTTGGCTGCAGACAGACCCTCGACGTTAAGTTGTAGATCTCTTAAGTGCCAGTCCACTGGCTCGTCGGGATCTGCTGATGGTTGTGGCACGTGACCGGGATTAATGGCTGGAATTCGGTCTTCTGGTTGGATCATTGCAACTTCGGATCCTGGCTGGAAACCAGGTCTGAGTTGACAGGAAGCACAACGAGAACGCTGATCCAATGCTCCCCTATGAGAATTCTGAAACGTCCAACCTGAACAGGATGTTTCCTTCATTCCAGCGGTCCAGTGTCCGTGTAGGTGCAGCTGGCCAGCGCTGACCCAAACGCCACCGCGGTCACGTGAAAGTGGTTTTGAGTGGTAATCAATATGTGAAGCTCATATAACCGTGACAAGTCAGTCTGCAATAGTTCACCCTCCACAATATATGACGGCTCTTATCTATTTAATTCTATTTCACTTCCAGCGAGGTCAAGGCAGAGGCGATATATTACTCTTTCATTTGCTTGGTGTCAGGCGGCCGGCGGAAGCGGCAGAGCCCTCGCGGGCAGCGACTGAACGCCCTGATACACACGCTTTCAACAAGAATAGATGACAGCAGGTATGAATCTCTGACCCGGAGGAAGCTGGGAATTCACTGTAGCTTTCTTGTGTTTCTCATTAGCGTCTTCATGATAGAATCGTCCTCCTCCCCCACATTATGGATCACACGGTGCGGCTTTGAAATGCAGAAGTACGACTGCAGGACAGACGTGGCAGCTTTCTGTACCACTTAGTAACTTTCCTAATAAAGCGTTTAAAAAAGTATCATCATTTACTGACTCTCGTGTTGTTCCAGACCTTTAAGTGGCACTTCAACGTTTGGTGTAAGACGTCTCAAGGAGATGTTTTTCCTCTCGGTTCACTGTAACCGGTGGTTTCATGGGATTGTACCGCTGTAGAAGTTAATGTCTTCTGATGAGCTCACTGCTCACTAGCGATGAGATTATATGGCACTGTGGGGATGTAGTTCATGTAGTTTGAGTATCAGGTGTCTCCATCAGCGCTCCATTTGAGACATGAAAGCATTAAATCCCTCACGACTCTGCTGACAGGTGTAAAACTCGACTAGCACAAGTGCTGTTTCCTGTAACACATGCGTTTCTCGGAGTGCGGTTGGAGTTGTAGCCTCCATCTCCGCGAAAGATACTCCTACTAACAGATCAATAAATCTACAGGGATGTGTGCTGCTGGTCATGTAGTATCATCAAGAGACTTTATTGACCTCAAAAGTCTGATGCAGTTTGACTCTTTAAGACCTTTATGAGTGTAAATCTAGCGTAAAACTACAACCCTCGCTTCCAGAAGAATCTTTGATGCTGAAGATAACTTAAAGATGATGCAATTGTTTGGATCATCTCACTTGGACCCCGCCGGACAATATATTAATAACTACTGTCTTGAGCAACATAAAATAGGTGTCGTTTTAAAGTTTAGAAGCTCTATTTTCCAGTGCATGTAGACATTATGACCAAAACTGAACAAGTGCTTTAAAATCTGCCGATAAATCCGAAGTGTCCCGTTTTTATAATTCATAAAAATATGAAATTCACATTTACATTTACATTTATGCATTTGGCAGACGCTTTTATCCAAAGTGACTTACAGTGCACTTATTACAAGGACAATCCCCCCCGGAGCAACCTGGAGTTAAGTGTCTTACTCAAGGACACAATGGTGGTGGCTGTGGGGATCCAACCAGCAACCTCCTGATTACCAGTTATGTGCTTTAGCCCACTACACCACCACCACTCCCATGGTGAAATATTGTTGAGCAGAAAGTGGTGTATTTAAAAGTAATGTCAATACATTTCCAATGAAGTAATTATTAAAGTAATCTGATTACGATTAGAGAAATAATTAGTACTTTGTAGGGGATTACTACTGTATTTTTAAGTAACTTACTCAACACTGTTCAGAGACAACTATACGTGAAGCGTTCGGTGGTGTTTTCAAAACAAGACTGTTTGTTTGAGCCTTGCAACACCCTAGCAACCACCCGAATACCATAGCAACCACCCTGGCAACTATATTCACAGAGGATTACTGCAAAGCATGTTTATGTTTGGACCGGGGTCAGAAATGAACAAGGGCTCGGGGCAAAATTACCCCCAAAATTTAAAATGTGAGAGCAAAGAAATATATGATATATTTTATTCTAAGCCTGTCTGAATACAGTATATTGTCATGTAAAATCACAATTGATGCTAATTTAATTTTATAGGTATTTGGGAAATTACTCTGATTAAAAATGTCTTTTATTGAACTGATTAAATTTATTCATATCAGACAAAAAATGAGTGATTTTATATTGTTAGAAGCTATAATATGTCCTTTATAAAGGCAAATATGCCCCTGAAAATCAACTCTTTAATAAAAAAGTGAATTTCTGACCCTGTTTTAGCCGTAATGTGAGAGTGCAGTACACAAAGCAGGCCTTTTCTCTCTTTCTGTACGACTATAGAAATAACAGTTTTGTTCCAAAAGCAAAAGTGAAACTTGAAGTAGTTGCTGTAATTTAGCTCGACGCGATCCTGGAGAAGGACAACCAAATTATTCCATCTTGTCCCACAGTCTAATACCATAGTATGATTATTATAAATATCCCCCATCCAAACACCCAACCGGAGGGTGTTTGTGTTTCCCCTAATGTGCCGGAACACGTGCCAAAAGAGCAAGTTTGTTTTGATTTCCTCAAGTCGTCTCAGACTCTGCCAGTATTAATCTATCTAGTCTTTTTTAGCAAAGCCAGTCTTTCAAATGCTCTCTCAGACGTGGAAAAGAACAGCCTCTTTCAGAGTTGGCGGGAGCAGTTTTGGCATTGCTGAGCCTCATGCCACAAATGAATACTGTAAACACAAGTTTTTGCCATTTTTTCTGCTTTGCTGTGCTTTATTTTTGGTGATATTTTCGCTGTATTCTAATTGATTAAACTTCTGAATGATACTTTTGTGTTCAGAAAATGAAAGAAAGTCATATAGACTTTTAACAACACCAGGGTGAGTAAACAATGACTGAATTTTAATTTTTGGGTGAACTAATTTTTTAAATGCAAAAAAAAACAAAAGAAAAGTAAAACATTGTTAGTGTATTTAGAAATTAATATTTAGCTAGATGAATTAGTGCTGTAAAAGTATTGTTCATTATTAGTTCTTTTTAAAATTATGTTACCGATTACAAACTTATTTTAAACTATTACCAACTTTTTGGTGTTGGATAAAATCAAAGCGTGTTAATAATGAACATATTTGTTGACCTGGTTGCAATGCATTCTCTGTGAAGGAGGCGGGGCTTCTACTAGAAAAGGACAGGAGGCGGGGCTTCTACGACTTGTTCATAGTAAAGTTCAACCAATATCTGGAATCAAGTAGACGCGCATATTTTCAGAACTTACCAGGTCGTCCAACTTCCTCTCTCACTTTCCTCCAAGCGACAGCTTTATTCGTCCGGTCTCTGTACATGTATGACGTTGTGTCACACAATTCCGGGTGTCCACACACGCTACAACTACTATGTCAGTGACAATCTCAATGCTGATTGGCTTTCGCGACAACGCATCATGCGGATTTTTCGTTCGAGTTGAAAAATATAAACTTGCGCGATTTTGCGTGTTCGAGTCGTGCCATTCGCTTAATTCACGCCGCCCGGCATCTTGGCATCATTCGCTTCTTTGCATTAACTTTGTATGTAATCGCGCTGCTCGTTGTATGTGAAGGCACCATAAGCTGAAATGAGCCGCCGTGTTATGTAGAACGGGCCATAATATGCAGAAAAGGACAGTCTTAATGGTATAAAACTTTAGTAAATTCTACTTAACTATTGCTTAAATTGAGTGAGTAACTTTAACTTAAACATTTGAGTAAATTCAGTAACTTTTACTTAAAAAATGTAGAAAAGTAAAAACAGTGTAAATTGCAATCAGTGAATCCATGCAAGCTCATTAGTTATTCAATGGGAACACCAGCTTCGAAAGTAAAATGGACTTATTTTATTTACAAGTTAAATGTACTGAAATAAGCAGGTAAACATCACAAGGTTTTCTACTTTAGGATTAATACATGATGATGCAAACAATCATAAATAATAACTTGTAAGTCAACCTGTTGATACGTCACTCTGCTTACATTAATATATAATTTACCATCTATAAATATAATTAATGTTAACAAATTAAACATTGTTTCAAAGGTCTACAGGTTCAACATTGATATCTGATCTCTGTTTCATGATAGTAATCTTCCAGAAACAGTAATTGAGTTATTTGTGCAGGAGTACAAATGAAAACATGCAATATCAAAACGGGACTTTTATTATGAAAACATGCGATATCAAAACGGGACTTTTATTATGAAAACATGCGATATCAAAACGGGACTTTTATTATGAAAACATGCGATATCAAAACGGGACTTTTATTATGAAAACATGCGATATCAAAACGGGACTTTTATTATGAAAACATGCAATATCAAAACGGGACTTTTATTATGAAAACACGATCGCCAGATGAATGCAGTTCAACACACTTGGGTCAATCGTCCATGACAAGCGTTCATTAAAAACATCCAATCGCACTTTTTGTCCATAAAAGTGATAAATGTGAGAAATATTGATATATTCTCCATTGTTTACAAGAGATCTCGCCTTCGTCATCGTTCTTCATCAAACTGCAATCTGAGCAGCATTCATGTTGTAAAACTGTTTATGATCTGATATATTAGAGTCTCATAAACAAAACCAGCCCGTCTCCAAACGTCTGTTTATAAAAATGTGGCGCAGTTTTATTCATAATAGTCGAGCAGTGCCGTCAGATTTAGTGTCGTCTTGAGAGGCGGAGCTTAATTTGACTCTGAACACTTCCAGAGATTTGACAGAGATTAAAGCTGCAGGAACTCATTTATTATTAAATCATCTTCAGATTAGAAACGAAACTTCTTTAGACTCGTGACTTTGAGCACATTGTATTTCTGGGGTGTCTTCGCACTTTTATTATTGTTTTATTAGATTATAAAAACATGTTCAGCACAAAATATATCCATTATTATAAACTTCAGCTTCTCTAACTTTAATAAATAACAACAAATATTAATTGTGAAACTTGTGAAATAAAGTCCAAAGTGTCTCTTTCAAAAGATGCTACAACTGTGTCCAAACTCCAAAGGGTCCCGTAAATACAACCATTTCAGTTCAGGCCATTGTCATGCTTTGTGCTCAATAAGGGGCGTTCAACAACAGGTTAAAGCATTGATTTTTACATGGTTGAATGTGCAATTGATTTAATATTTTTAAGTTCACGCTTCAACTTATTCAATGTAGAAAGTACAAAATCGTTTCTGCTATATTTACTTAGTGTACTTTTTGGAAAAGGCTTTGCAAATGGAGCACGCCTCTTGGGCCTTACACGGCAAAACACAATTTCTGTTCTCAGTCTTTTCCTGATTTCATGCACAAATATAGAGAAATTAAGCAGAAGAAATGAAGTCTTGTTTTCTGAGAAATATGACATAACGTACTTGGGGTTTATGCTTCAGATATGATTAAAATATTTGCCAACGGGATAATAAATATAAACTTGTTTTCCCTTCAATTAAGGATATATTTCAACCCCACGGGCAGATCGTCTTATGTAGGCAACTCACTAGGTTTAGTAAAAAAGCTAATTTATTCACTTCACCCCAGTAACAGGTTGTTGACATCACAATGCAAATACATCAAAACACAGACTATGAAGAACACAAATGATCTAATGATCTGCTTTAGATGAATCTAGAAGCGTGAGCAGGTCTATTCGTCATACTGTTGCTGTGAGCTACAACCAGCATGATGCCAAATACTACAAAGCTTGACTCAAATTGACCAGGACACACAATAAGCATCTCTTAATTTGTGCATTAGAACACCTGCGGTGACCTCCTGATACCTGCACGTGCAATAAAAGCAATAAAAGCGCTAATCATCTGCGGGCAGTTCAGAACACATGTGCCCGTGTGGGCACAAGCGCTTATTAATATTTCAAATATTCCTTGTTATCAGAGCAAACGCAGCTGCTCACAAATAAATAAAGCACACGCACAGTTCAGCAGACCAACACTGCAGCTCTTTCATGTGTCCCGCGTGATAACGACGACCTTTACCAGCGGCATTCAGAGCCGACGGTGTGAGCGTGTGAAAATTATCCGGCAGCAAACAGCCGCACGTCTCGTAGTGGATTGACGGGTCCACAGATTGATTTAAATAGATAACTGTCTGCTGTCGTCCATTTGTGTGTGTCTGTCAACTGACATGAATACATAACCTATATTTGTGTCTCTAGTAATCCACGAGCGTATTGTTCATAGAGAAGAGGTGCACTTTCACTGGCCGCTTAATCAGTTTTGTAAACATGACGATGGCCAACGTTTTGGGCCAAAATCCAGCGTTTGGTGCCCGCTGGGAAATTGGTGCCTGGATAAAGACAACATAATTTTCTCCACCAGTGCTGAGCAAATACACACACACACACACACACACACACACATGTTGGTCTACCTATCATTATGAGGACTTTCCATAGACATAATGACTTTTATACTGTACAAACTATAGATTCTATCCTCTAAACCTAACCCTACCCCTAAACGTAACCCTCACAGAAAACCTTCTGCATTTTTACATTTTCAATAAAACATTGTTTAGTATGATTTTTGAATTTGAATTATGGGGACACTAGAAATGTCCTCATAAATCACATTTATAGCATAATACCCTTGTAATTACCAGTTTGTAACTTACAAAATTGTCCTCGTAAATCACAAAAACACGCACACACTCTCACACACACACACACACACTTGTGCACACAGAGCAATTCTTAAAGGGATAGTTGAGCTAAAAGTAAAAATGATGTCATCATTTACTCATTATGTTGCTCTAAACCCATATGACTTCTGTGAAACGGTGTGCCGTATCGACTGGTCGCAGTACCAACGCCTATTATTTTGAGACTAACACGCTGCCTAACGCTGCTTTATTTACATTTATTTACAGGATATACATATGAAATATACAATTGTTTTTATAGTCAGTGGCTCCTTGCACATTTAAGGAGGAAAAATGTAAATTTTTTACATTTGAAATTTTTTATTATTCATAGTTTGTCCTTTGAATATTTCGTTCGTATCATTTTAGTCAATTTAGTTCATAATGTTAAAATGTGTCAAACTGTAACAGACCAAACTTTAATCAAATATTCTAACATTTAGAAAAATCGATAAACCTTTAATTAAAACGGTCTTTGTTGTGAATACCTTCTAATCTAATCTAATATAATATTAGTAAATGTATATACTGAAGTATTAGCAGTGTTAATCTCGCCAACGAAATCACCGACAAAAACGTGCATTGATGAAGGTTACAAAGACTGTTACATAGACGAGGAGAAAAAGGCGCATAATGACGATAATTAATCGATTTTATTAAATCATACAGTTTTTTTTTTTCTTGAATTTTCTTCCCAATCGTGGTGGCGTAGTGACTCGCCTCAATCCGGGTGGCGGAGGACGAATCTCAGTTGCCTCCGCGTCTGAGACCGTCAATCCGCGCATCTGATCACGCGACTTGTTGAGCGCGTTACCGTGGAGACGTAGCGCGTGTGGAGGCTTCACGCTATTCTCCGCGGCATCCACGCACAACTCACAACACGCCCCACCGAGAGCGAGAACCACATTATTGTGACCACGAGGAGGTTACCCCATGTGACTCTACCCTCCCTAGCAACCGGTCCAATTTGGTTGCTAAGGAGACCTGACTGGAGTCACTCACCACACGCCCCACCGAGAGCGAGAACCACATTATAGTGACCATGAGGAGGTTACCCCATGTGACTCTACCCTCCCTAGCAACCGGGCCAATTTGGTTGCTAAGGAGACCTGACTGGAGTCACTCACCACACGCCCCACCGAGAGCGAGAACCACATTATAGCGACCACGAGGAGGTTACCCCATGTGACTCTACCCTCCCTAGCAACCGGGCCAATTTGGTTGCTAAGGAGACCTGACTGGAGTCACTCAGCACACCCTGAATTCAAACTCATGACTCCAGGTGTGATAGTCAGCGTCAACACTCGCTGAGATACTCAGATTTAGCTGACGAGATGAACGCTGTACAGCATTAATGTCAAGCCGATGGTTACGGAAACATAATGGCAATGTAAATAAGTGAGCATGTTAAAATTATAACAATATTTATTTTATATTGCCATCAAATTCATTGCAAATATATAGTGAATTTTCAGTATGTTAACCAGCCCTTGTTTTTGTCCCAGTAGAAATCTCGTAGACTGCCCCGAATCGACTGCTAATTGCTCAAGCAGTGTTTGTGGATGTTTTGTTGTGACCCCTGGTTGGGTGTCAGGTCACGTTATGCACAGAAGGAGGGGCAGATAGTGATGTGAGGGGTAATTGGGACCAGTGAGGCCATCA
>NC_068316.1:899508-949508 GCF_025860055.1 Xyrauchen texanus
TTGCAGATGATGTTGTCTTCATGTCATCATCGGTCCGTGACCTTCAGCTCTCACTGGATCGCTTGGCAGTCGAGTGTGAAGCAGCTGGGATGAGGATTAGCACCTCTAAATCTGAGGCCATGGTTCTCAGCAGGAAACCGATGGAGTGCGTACTCCAGGTAGGGAATGAGGTTTTGCCCCAAGTGAAGGAGTTCAAGTACCTCGGGGTCTTGTTCACGAGTGAGGGGACAATGGAGCGGGAGGTTGGCCGGAGAATCGGGGCAGCAGGGGCGGTATTGCACTCGCTCTATCGCACCGTTGTCACGAAAAGAGAGCTGAGCCGAAAGGCAAAGCTCTCGATCTACCGGTCAATTTTCGTTCCTACCCTCACCTATGGTCATGAAGGTTGGGTCATGACCGAAAGAACTAGGTCGCGAAAGTACAAGCGGCCGAAATGGGCTTCCTCAGAAGGGTGGCGGGCTTCTCCCTTAGAGATAGGGTGAGGAGCTCAGTCATCCGTGAGGAGCTCGGAGTAGAGCCGCTGCTCCTTTGCGTTGAAAGGAGTCAGTTGAGGTGGTTTGGGCATCTGGTAAGGATGCCCCTGGCCGCCTCCCTAGGGAGGTGTTTCAGGCACGTCCAGCTGGGAGGAGGCCTCGGGAAGACCCAGGACTAGGTGGAGAGATTACATCTCCACACTGGCCTGGGAACGCCTGGGTCGCCCAGTCAGAGCTGGTCAATGTGGCTCGGGATAGGGAAGTTTGGGGCCCCTGCTGGAGCAGCTGCCCCGCTGACCCGACTTCGGATAAGCGGTTGAAGATGGATGGATGGATGGATGGATGGATATATATATATGTATGTATGTATGTATGTATGTATGTATGTATGTATGTATGTATATATATATATATATATATGTATGTATGTATGTATGTATGTATATATATATATATGTATATATATATATATATATATATATATGTATATATATATATATATATGTATGTATATATGTATATATATGTATGTATATATGTATATATATATGTATATATATATATATATATATATATATATATATATATATATATATATATATGTGTGTGTGTGTGTATGTCCATGCATCTTATCACGTGGCTTGTTGAGCACGTTGCCACGGAGACGTTGTGCATGTGGAGGCTTCACGCTATTCTCTGTAGCATCCATACACAACACACCACACGCCCCACTGAGAGCGAGGACCACGAGGAGGTTACCCCATGTGACTCTAATCCTCCCTAGCAACCGGGCCAATTTGGTTGCTAAGGAGACCTGACTGAGTCACTCAGCACGCCCTGAATTCAAACTTGCGACTCCAGCGGTGATAGTCAGCGTCAATACTCGCTGAGTTACCCAGAACCCCTCGGCTAAGAAATGTTTAATGTGGCCAAATTTTAGAGCCAAAATAAGTACATTTGTTTAGTTTGCTAGTTTTGGATGTTACCGTCACAACTTCGCTACAATGAAAACATGCAAAACTGCATTTGAAATCTGAATGAAATATATTAATATAAAATGATATGATTGAAACGATGATTTTTTTAGAAACTCATAATTCTTGACAGACGTCACAACCTTCCTTCAGATGTTACAATAAATAAACTAACAACAACAACAACACTTTTAATCAGATATGTAAACAAAGATCATGATGTTAGAAATGTTCTGGTAACACTTTACAATAAGATTATATTCGTTAACATGAACTAATCAGGAACAATACTTAAATAGCACTTAATATATTACGTTAATGTTCATTTCAACATGTAATACATTTTTTAAATGGATAATTAGCTCATGTGAACTAACAACGATCAATTGTATTATAAATTAATAAATGCTGTTAAAAGATATTGTTCATTGTTAGTTTAGGATAACTTGTGCATTAATATAAACAAATAGAACCTTATTGTAAAGTGTTACTAATGTTTCATAAGTGTAACCATGAGTTATCAGCTTTTATTCCAGTGTTTGAAACTGCTTTTGTACACTTATTTATCTCTCTTTCTTTTTTGTGAGTGTCCAACGTGTTTGCATCGTCGACTTTCATTTAGTGAAATGACCTTGACCGCTTTTAAATATTAAATATGGAATATTTAGGCTGTAAGTGAACTAATATGATCAAACAGGCTTTAACTCTGACTAATGTTGTTTATGCCCCATGATAGCGTCTTATTTGGATTATATTATCCCATCATTCCTCAGGGCTCTGTATCCAAACAGTGTATCATTCGCTCTTGTGCACAACATTAAAAAGCTATTTGTGAGTGTGTGTCGTCGGATGCGGCGAGCTCGCCGTTAATTTCCCGTGTCAGGGCGCGTTATCTGCGGGGCCACATGACTGCATGAAGCCTGTATCACATCAGAAGTGTCTGTCTGTCAGGGGAGGACTGGGTTACTGCTCACTGTTGCCACGGGGACAGACGTCTGATTATAAAGCCACCTATCAGAGCGAATATAGTGCTAATTAAAACCCCTCCCACTAATTCCACATGCCGATAATTCCATGAGCTTCCTGTAGGGAACACCGTACCCCCAGTGACCCGACAGCTCTTTCCCGTAGCAGAGCATCACTTTCGTCTCACTTTGTGTAACGCGTGTGAAAGTCACAGTTTTGCTAGCGAACGCAGGAGTAACCTTCTACAAACGTCAGCAGGGCTGGGAGATTCGGGCCAGTGTTTTGATTTGATCTGGGATTTGGGGTGAACCGTGTCAGTAGAACAAGAGAAACATGGAGACGTTTGTGTCCGAAAACGCTCACACAAGCACTTCTGCTGAGTGGTCACCTGATGTGCTTGATTTGGTTGTTGTTTTTGTTTTTCTCTCTCTTTTTTGCTCTTAAAGCTGAAGTGTGTGACCTAAGGAATATTCCGGGTTCAATCGACAGCATTTGTGGAATAATGTTTATTACCACAAAAATGTTTCCCTCCTTTTCTTTAAATGTGTGTTCTAGTGAGGCACTTCCAATGCAAGTCAATGGGGTTTAATCTGTCAACATTAAAATACTCACTGATTCAAAAGACATAAACAATATGTGTGTTAACATGATTTTACTGTCATTAAATCACTTATTAACCACATCTGTGGAGAGATATAGACAATTTTACAACCTTGTTACCATGACAACGTAACTTTGGTGCATAGAACTGTAGTCCGCCACAAAAAACTGTTTTGTTGTTGTTAGTTTGCTCAATATGATTTAATATTGCTTAACATTGTTACATTTGAGTTCATTTTGGGGTTTAAATATTTTTTTTTATCTTGGATATGTTTCAGTTTTTTTACAAACATGTTAGTTTTTATTTTTATTTCAGTTAATGAAAATTATTATTTTTAAAATGTTTTTGTCATATTTGGAGCATGCCCCCTTCTCGTCCCCTTTCACTGTCATTGTATGGAAAAGAGTATGAAGGTGAATAAATAATGACTTTTATATCATACATTTTCATTGTTGGGTGAAATATCCCTTTAACCCTTTAAGATCTGAAGGTGTTTTTAAAGATTTCTTGCTTCACCAAAAATAAAACAAACAAAAAACATGTACAATCAAAAAAAAAATTTATATCATTGTGAAGAAAACTTTTCAATTTTTTATTGGTCTAGATCAGGGGTGCCCACACTTTTTTGTGTGATGATCTACTTTTAAATGACCAACTCAATAAGATCTACCAACTAAAAAAACACAGTTTCATTTAAAATAAGAAAATGCTTGTTGGGACTACTGCATGTATCCCTACATGGAATTCATCTTCTAATTAATAAACAAATATATAATAATGTTCAATGTTGATATCATTCAGTTTTAACACTAAACCCAAAACACCTACAGCACAATAGATTACAATAGCCATGGCATTTACCTTATTCTGATGACTTGCACTGAATGGAATCAGACAGTTTTGCCTAATCCGGACAGTAGCATCGCAATTTCAGCTTTGTTCTCAGAAATCTTTGGAAGGCGATATATGCATAAACCTAGTTGTCATGACAACTGAATAAACAAAACCACGCCTGGTCAATATTTACTCGTCAAGTGCAAGTCAGACAGAAACTAAAAGGAGGAAAGACATTATATTTATTTTTATTAAAATTTAACGAAAGTACATTTAAATTTTGTGCGATCTACCAGCATTGCCTCTGTGATCGACTGGTAGATCGCGATCGACGTATTGGGCACCCCTGGTCTAGATTGATAAATTCTGAGAGTCTCAGTCTAAGAAACTGCTAAAAAAATCACACTTTTTATTGTTGTTGTCAAAATAAATTGACATTGTATATCTCTGGGTGTAAATAAGATAGATATGAAAACTGCTTTAGTTTTGTTCCCAATCATGTCGACTGTATCCGAGAGAAAGTTTGTGTTGATAAGACAAAGCAATGAAAAGTTCCAACATTACAAATATAATTGATCATAGTGTCCAAAAACATCTCCAAACAAATAAAAGATAATAATTGTACATAAGAACTAATTACACATGCAAACACAACAATGACTAAAGGTTTGCATAGCATGCAGACATGATTTTAGTCATGAGATTTCACAGAATGAGTTTCATTCTGTGTCATTTGAGTCATCATTGAGTCTGTGTCGTGTATTTGGCGCCATCTCCTGGTGGTCATATGTAACATTGTGCTTCATGTGGATTATCTAATGATCTATACATCTGATTATCTTGTGTGTGGACTCGTTTGAAAGATAATCACAGACTCTAAATAATCATATGTGATGTTTTATGTTCCGTTTATGTTACATGAAGTTATAAGTGAAAATGCGGCATAAAAGTAACACGAACATAATTGTCAAAGACATATTTTTAGGTGTTACTCGCTATATTTTTATCTGTGAGTAAAATAAATTGTCTGGTTGTATTTTACTCTTCTAGATCTTTCCAACAACATATGACACATGAATATTTGATCAGTTTGATGTTTTTACTGATTTTAATAATATGAACAATGCACATATTTTTTTTTTATATATTATCAAAATGTAACACTTCTGATTTATCTGCAGATTTTAAAGCACTTGTTCAGTTTTGCTCATAATTTCTACATGCATTATAAAGTAGAGCGTCCAAGCTTTCAAACAATACCGATTTTGTGTTGGTCAAGACTGTTATTAAGAACTATTTATTATTCTCTCATGGCCCTTCCGAGCTTAAAGGGTTAATGGACCCCGAACACAATATGCGGTTGCAAAGAGCCTTTAATGAAACTGTTTTAACCTCTAAAGAACCAAATAGCAACTGAATATCTGAATAATGTAAATGTTTTTTGGTAAAACGAGAGATCCTCACTCCATATGTTCTTCAAATCACCATTAAAGAATGTTTATTTTGCGGTGTAAGTAGAGCAATAACATCATCAGTGGATGCCCGTCTGAAAGAGAGCGTTTCCACCCTGGCACGAAACTCTCGCCTGTTTTCACACGTCTCCATGGTAACTCAGAGAGGGCGGTCTGAGTTTTCGGGACACACACCCTGCTCTGTTCGCCCAGATGTTTTCACTCTTCTCTTGATGGCCAGCTCGCTCTCGACAGACAGTTTGAGTGATGTGCTGTTGAGAAACGCTTTCTCTGACACGCACACAGGAAGTGCTCATTCCCCTTCACACTTCACAGACATCATTCCATCACAATCCTGTTATTTACAGGCCAATTGTAGCGAATTATATAAAAAAGGATCAGAATTGTTTTTTTCAGGCTTTCCGCTTTATCTCCACTGTGCATTAAAAGCATAGTTCACTCAAAAATGACAATTCTTACATAAATTACTCTCTTACATCACTCCAAACCCGTATGTCTTTCTTTCTTCAGTGAAACACAAAAGGTGCATTTCTGAATAGTTGCATATTGTCATAGTGGATCTTTCACACTCCAAAATGACATAAGTGCCCTTTTGGCCCCACCTGCCGGTGGGCTTTTCCCTGCCTTTCTAGTGCTGGAATAAAAAAAAAAAAAAGAGGAGAGGGAAAGGGCAACGTGGACGACAGTTGCTCCTCCCCGGGCGGACCGGAGCCAGACCTCCGACCCCTGGCGGATGGAATGCCCCTCTGCGTTTTGGGGGCCGCTAGGGAGCCCTTCCGCCTCTGCAGTGGCTCGACCGCTCCAGGCGACCGGCAGTGAGCCCCTCTTCCCCGCGGATAGTGGCAATTCCTCCACGTCCAGGCGGCCGGCAGCGACTCCTCCGTCCCCCGGCCACGGCTGCTCCTTTGGCAGTTGCGAGGACTCCACAACAGTGCATCCCTCCTCCTTCCCTGGCTTCGGCAACAATGTAGCAAGGCTAAAATGAGAAAGGAGGCGGCGGGAACCTCATAGCGGTGCGCCGTCACCCCAAAGCGGTGCGCCGTCACCCCAAAGCGGTGCGGCGTCATCTCAAAGCGGTGCGACGTCATCTCATATGTAGATGTATGAGTGAGTGGATAGTTTCAGAATAACAGTTTGCCATTGTGTGTTAACGTAATACATTACGCTGTCTGTTGAAGCGTGTTTTCTCATATTACTGATGCTCTTCCACTTATATGCACTTTTGTCACCTCAATTTCCTTGCGTGCACTTCTAGGAAATTATATTTGATCTATGAACGATTGTTTAAAACATTTTGCACTTTAAACAAAATCATGTCATTCAATAACAAAAGCGATGCTTGATTTGCTCATTGCGCTCACTTGCACCCTCTTGTGGGCTTAAGAGACAATACAGTACTTTTTTATTAACATAAAGTTATGTCTTTAGAATTTGAATATCATTTGAATATTACTGTTATTTAAGTAAGAAATGCAAATTTTGTTTTTCAACCATTTTGACAGCCCTAGTGCAGTGTCTGCGGCGTAAAATCGTCAGTGCGTGAAAATCCCTGTCCATATTTCTTCATTTATGAGTCTCACATGAAACCGCTCCACCAACCTCCATTTCTCCGACAGAACCGCTCGCGAGCGAGTAACGTAATTAAAATGAGGTGCACATTTCTTGCCATACGATAATGATTTTGCATAACTGCGACTATAGAGACTATAATCCAATTTCTAACGCCATTGGCCATCACGCCAGTCAAGCCATTATTCAGTATCAATTATTCAATATGTTCACCTTGGGTGTTTCACAGTAGAAAGAAAGTCTTACAGGTTTGGAACAGCATGAGGGTGAGTAAATAATGACAGAATTGTCATGTTTGGGTGAACTATTCCTTTAAGGGCAGAATTGCTGAATTGAATTAGATATTATTACCCAGATCTGTGCCTGCGTGTCGATTGGCGTCGTGTGCGATCGGTTAAATTTGTCTGATTTTCCAGTTTGCGCGTCTAGTTCTCGTCTGCTCTGACGGGCGAGCGGAGCCCAGCGGCGGGCTGTTAAATTTCAGCATCTGTGCGGCTCGGGAGAATTATGGCCTACGGTAATGCTCTCGACATGTGCGTAATGAAACTGTTGCTTGAGGCGCCGCGGTGCTATTTCATCCGGCTCGCCCTGTTCACCGCTGTATTAATTAAATATCCATTTATGGCGCTGTATCAATTTATGGCTCGTATCTGCTGGAGCTCATGAGACCTCACAATACCTGCAAACAAGCCCGAGTCACATTATGTCTTTATGGCGCTCAGCTTGAGATGCTTTTTGGGCCTTATTGAATGAAGCAGAAGGACTGCAGTGCTGCGCGGGGCACTGGTGCATACTGGGACAACCCAGATCTCTGTTTGAGGAGTGATATGTGAGGTTGTAAATAACTAAACCATTCTGCACTGGGTTATTAAGCAAAACAAGTCCAGTTTCAAAACAGATTCACAGAGTTTTCAATGAGTTTAATGCCAGTTCGAAATCAGGTTGTAGAATTAGCATTTTAGAGCCATGGGATTCTCCTATGGGTTTTATAATAGCAGTTTTAGTCTGTGGTAAACATTACTTAAAGATACTTGGACGTTTTGTTATACGACATACATGATACACAGTCATACCTCAAATGTACCACAAGCATGGACACTCACATGCTTGTGGTAGTTGTAGTCCTTATTCATTATGTCATGTGAGACTCACAATCACACGATTAGCAAGATATCTCATGCTAAATTATTTTCAGTGTTGATAAAAAAAAATCTATTAGCATGAAACATTTGAGATCCTAAAACCCCAATTATAAAAGTCCATAGGAAAATCCCAAGAGCACCAAAGGCGAATTGGCTCTCCGGGTTCGCCTACAAATTGATTGAACTTTCTTAAACCCTTACACTCTGGTGCATTTTTGAGCTGGTGCCCCAATTTTGTACACTTAGATTTAAAAGCTCACCGTTCACACATACTGTGGACTACTTGCAAAAAATTGGTCTAATTTTTCAGAGAACCCCCAAATAAAAAAACATACTCTGATTATTCATAAATAATTTTGTATGTGTTTATAATCTTACAATACATATGAAATACAGATATTACTGATTCTGGTTCCGGTCACTCTATCTCACTTTGAAAAGTCTTGTTTTATTCCACTAGATGGCAGAAAGCACTATCTTTTTTTCTATCACAATACACAGATGTTAACTGTAGGGGGCGCTCTAACACATTTTACCCCTCACAGATGTGAACTGTAGGGGGCGCTCTAACACATTTTACCCCTCACAGATGTGAACTGTAGGGGGCGCTCTAACACATTTTACCCCTCACAGATGTGAACTGTAGGGGGCTCTAACACATTTTACCCCTCACAGATGTGAACTGTAGGTGGCGCTCTAACACATTATACCCCTCACAGATGTGAACTGTAGGTGGCGTCTAACACATTATACCCCTCACAGATGTGAACTGTAGGTGGCGCTCTAACACATTATACCCCTCACAGATGTGAACTGTTGGGGGCTCTAACACATTATACCCCTCACAGATGTGAACTGTAGGTGGCGCTCTAACACATTTTACCCCTCACAGATGTGAACTGTAGGGGCGCTCTAACACATTATACCCCTCACAGATGTGAACTGTAGGGGCGCTCTAACACATTATACCCCTCACAGATGTGAACTGTAGGGGTGCTCTAACACATTTTACCCCTCACAGATGTGAACTGTAGGGGCGCTCTAACACATTTTACCCCTCACAGATGTGAACTGTAGGGGCGCTCTAACACATTTTACCCCTCACAGATGTGCTCGATCCATAGACATTCAGTGTAATGTTCAGTTCAAGCAACACCCTCATTATTTCATTGAATATCTCGGCCTCTGAGTGGACTACAAGCTCAATCTAGGGGTCATTAGAAAGCTGAGATCCTCCTCTTTGTGGGGATATATATATATATATATATATATTTGATCATCACTAGAGGAAAACATATTTTTCTGATGTATTGTTTTGTATGCTTTTCCTTCTGGATGGCATATTTTGTTCTGGACATGTAAGATATAACATTGGATTATTCACACAATCAAGCTCACAGACGAGTAAACAATGGCTCAATTTTTAGAAAACTTCCTAAGATAAAAGATATCAAGTTTTTAGCTATTTGGGGCTTACGGCAGCAGTTATCGGAGCATAAATAGATGTTTGTATTTTTATCATATTTCACTTTATGATGCTTTGAAAAAATCTTTTGAACTGTGATATTAATGCAACAAAATGAACTGCACAGTCACATTCCTGAGAGTGAGAGCTTTCATTTGATATGTGACATGTCCATTTATGTGATATGTGACTTATTTTCAAATTAATATTTGTACCCCATTACCTCTAGGGGGCGCTCATTTGCGCCGCGAATGTTATGAGCGCTTATTTTGTTATTTTAAGTTATGCAGAAGTGATGTCTGATTTGTGAGCGAAACTCTTGTGACTTTTTAAAAAGGTTCTTTTCATTTATTTGGTAAAAATGCTTCTGAAATTGGTCTGAATAATTCTGTAGCAAATTAGTATGTCTCGTTTATTTAAAAACAATCAAACAAAAAAAAATCCAAGGACTCAAAGGCATGGAAAAGTCATGGGTCACAAAAGATGGGAACCCTATTTGGAAGTTGAACTTTGGTCTCCACATCCCGGTCAGAAAGTTTCACCCTCCAGTCAATTCCTGACGGACAGTATAAAGTCCCACCCCTTTCCCATCGAATACCCGGTTCCACTCAGAAATGCGCCACATTAAAATGGGTTTCGAATGCTGTTTCATGATGACATTATGATTTTATTTCTCTTAAACAGCAGCTTGATTCCTTCATTCATTTTCAAGGCCCATGTTGTGTAATTATCCCTCAGATGAGTGACAGAACGGTTTTTAAGCCCCTTATGCATAGATGCCGTGCGGTAGACTGCCTACCTGACATCTCGAGGCAATTATTTCTAATCACTTTGAAGAGTTCGATTTGTTTTAACAATAATAACTGTATCCATTACAGAGAGGCTTTATTCCGCCAGCGTTAATGAGACTTCATTGCATGTGGTGCGACTCTCGTTACGTGTCGCTACACAATTACTGGCGATAATTTTGAGTTTAGCGCCTAATAAGACGATGATGGATGAAGTTGAAATGGAGTCCTCAGATAAGAGAGAGAATTGAGACACTGTGACTTCACAGCGGTTTGAAAAACATCTCGTTATCACCGGCCCAAATTGAACAAATCAAAGAACAAGCTGCCAGCAGAAACGAGCTGAACTTCTTATTTATTCTACGCCTCGTTCTCCCACCTGGATTCACGGCGAGCACTGGCATGTGTGTGTGTGTGTCTTGAAGCGTCTAAAAGCATGAGAGTGATCCACTAAGTACTGGAGACGCCTACCACGCCGAGAGGACACGAGAAATCGAATCAGGGAGAAAAGAGGAGATATCCATTACTAAAGGTTACAACAAGCGAGGAAATTTCAAGACTAGGCGTTGTGTGTTTTGGCCCTGTTCGTGGCCTTTTAAGACGAGAGGTGAGGATGTGACCCTTTTAGAGAATTACCCCTGAGAATGGAAGTGTTTCTCTTATTTATTTTAGAATTAGATCTGTTGTTTGTAGGAGAGATATCAGCGGTGTCATCCACACATAAAAGTGAAGCGGAGTTTAATTGATCTTAAAGAGATCAGCCGAAAATGAATATTCGTGATCACCCCAACACTTTTTTCATCTGAAAACATGTTGATTTTGCTACACTAGAATGGTCTTTCCTCCACCGAAAATTGAGACTTTTGAAAACGCTCCATAACCGCATACTCTGGAAAACCATGAGGATAGGAACCCAAACACAGAGCTTAAAAACAGACTAGTCCATGTCCAAACTATTCATCCATCCATCCATCTTCAACCGCTTATCCGAAGTCGGGTCACGGGGGCAGCTGCTCCATGTCCAAACTAATTCGATTTAATTAGAAAACACATTGTGGCAGGGAGTGTTTGTGTCCTTGTTTGAAGTTTCTCATTAAAATATTATTTATATTTTCAAGCCGGTTCTCACCTCCTCTTTTCCATTGATCCCTTTACACTGGTGCCGAAACCCGGGAAGTAGGAGGGATGCCCGTCGCGGAGTCCTCGACACTGCCGTCCACCGGGGGAGGGAGTCGACCGACTGCCCGGCCGCGAGGGGAGGAGGGAAGTGTTCCCCGACCGCCTGGAGCGGTAGGGCCTCTGCCAGGAGCGGAGGAGTGTCCCCACGAGACGGCGAGAACGTGGAGGGGCGTTCTGACCACCGGGGGTCGTGAGTCTGACTCCGGACGGCCGGGAAGAAGCGGCTGTCGTCCGCCTTAGAGGGTGGAGGAGTGATCGAGGACCATGCGACGGTGTATCGGAGAACCGGCGAGTAGAACCTCTCTCTCGCTCTCTATCTCACTGCTGTTCTGCGTTGGCCTTTTCCCTCTCTTTTAAATTTTACATAGTTTTTTTGGGGGGTACTACACTGTTACAGGAAGTACCCCCCCAGTTTAATTATTTCTGTTTTGCTCCTCTTGTCCCCTCCCTCGTCCAGGTAGATGGGGATGACCTGCCAGCAGACGGGGCTTAGGACACGCCCTGGAGGAGGGGGGGTGTACGTCATACTGGGGGCTCCCCAGCCTGAGAGAACGAGGGAGGAATGTGGCAGGGCGGAGGGCGGGGCCCGGGTCGTGATCATACACACCTGGTCCCGTATTTGGCTAATCAAGCCTTCGAGAGGGATAAAGGTCGAGTGCGGGAGAGAGTGTTTGTCTTTTTGTTTAAGTTGTTAATTAAAATATTATTTATATCGTCAAGCCGGTTCTCGCCACCTCCTTCCCATTGATCCCTTTACGCACATCAATTTTGATATGATTAAACCTCTCATCCGCTCTACAACGATGCCGTTAGCAAACTGAAATACTTGAGCTTATTATTGTATTTCATGGAGTCGTTGTTTCCATGCGATGACCTGTAAATGGTGATTTCCTTTTGTGTTCACGGAAAGAAAGAAAGAAAGAAAGAAAGAAAGGTTAAGGAAGTTATAGGTTTGGAGTGACATAAGGGTGAGAGAATTGTGTTTTGTAATTTCTCAGTGCCAGTAAACCTAGAATTAGTCTGCTGTAGTTTATGCAGCAATTAGACAAAAATGCGATGACAAATGAATCCGACGCGCACACACAAACACACAAACACTCGCTCTAGTCTCTTATTGTATCCACAGGAAGCTTTTGCCCTCAAAGGAAGCAGATGGTTGCATGCTGAAATCTGGCAGACAGCTTCACATAATTCATGGAAGCCATAAGAGTAAAAGACAAAGGGCTAAAGATGTTCATGTGCCACCTGTGTGGAGACCGACACATCGTCAAACGAAACAAAGAAACCCTCCAAAACTGCCAGGAATGGACTCAAATACTCAAATTGCCTGAAATGAGCCATTCATGCACAAAAGACTAAATTGGCCTTTTCTCCCATGTGAGAGTCGACATGACCATAAAATACCAGAATGATGTTGTTTCTTACCTTGACATCCAGCGATGTTTCTCTAAACTATTATTTTGATTGCATGGCGTGTTTAATAGAAGATAAAGAGACAAACGTCGGTCGTGTATCGTCTACTTCCCACGACGTTTCACCTGGAGTTCATGTCTGTAATATTGTGGACGGAGAAGCACTGAACAGAGCCTGAAATTGGAGTTATAACAGGACAGATTCTGTTCTTGAGAAGCACATTAATGATTTCGAGGGTCAAGACCTGAAGTCGTGACGGTAGTCATTACCTGCAGATGACAACGACGCCTTGGAATGCGGCTCGGCGCGTGTCTTCGCCGTTAAATGACCCGATAGATCACATTAATGCTGTTTGCATTATGCTCTCATATTTAAAGAACTACTTGTGAAGCCATCACGACACGTTTACAGGTAAAGTGCTTTCGACCTAATCAAATGTGTATTTGAGCCATGCAGAGGAGGTGATGAGAGGTGAGTGATGATGTAAAGTGATGTTTAAACCCTCGTGCACATCAAGAGTAAACGCTGAAGACTTGTTCATGTTGATGAGAAATGTTTGGCATTGTTGAGATCTCATATGAAACTCTATTAAATTGTCTATCCAGTGTAACATATAAACAAGACACTTGGCATGTATTTAACATGGAGTGAGTCGTGTTTGTCAGGTTGGCACAGCAGAGGAGAGGTTGGTTGGCAGAGCCACAGCACCCCCGCTGGCCAGTGCCAAGCACTCATGCCACAGGTGTCCCATAAACTGTGGGTCTCTGCCAAATCAGAGCGCCGTCACAGACCGCTATCACACGACCATATAAAGAGTGCTCACAGAGCGACGCCAGGCAGTGCATGAACGCTGCAGCTGTCTCAAGTGAACGCCACCCTCACCCACCATGCCAAAACGCACTGCCATTGGCTAATGCTAATTAGTCTGGAAACTGAACATGGTTTCCTGCAAGTCATTTAGAAGAGAGTGCTGATTGGTTGCTGGAAAGGTTCCCAGCCAATTAGAGTTCAAGGAACAACATTTTTTTTGGCAAAAGTTGTTCGTAGTTTTGATAGTATTAGATTACAAACACTTTCCCACTATATATATAATTACTACAATCTTAAACAATCATTCTTTTAATATATATATAAATTTAAATATTGTGTTCATTGTGTTCATTTCATTGACGTTTTAAGATTTTATTAATTCCATTAACTTTAACATTTTTATAATATTTTTTAATTTATATTTTTAAGACTTTACATTTTTATTAATTTCAATGACATTTTAAGATTATAATTTTGATGTATTTTTTTATTTTATTAATTTCAATGACTGTTTATTTATTGTATAAATTAATATTAATTAGTATAAAATATTTTTAATGATTTCTTTAGCTTATATTAATTTCAATTAGTTTAAAAACGTATTAATTTTAATGACTTTCAAAGATTTGATTAATTTCAATTACATTTTAAGATTTTAATTTAAATAAATTTTTAAGATTGTATTAATTTCAATAACTAAGGTTTTATTAATTCCAGTGATTTATTATTTTATTTTAATAATTTTAATATTTTTTTTTAAGAATATATAAAATTCAATATTTTTTTAAGAATCTATTACTTTTAAAGATTTTATTAATTTCAATGACTTTTTATTTTATTTTATAAAATTTTAATAACTTGTAACGATTTTATTAATTTCAATGACTTAATAAGATTTTACAAATTTTAATGAATATTTTTAGATTTTAATCATTTTAATTACTTTGAATGATTTTTAAAGACTTTTCCAGGCTTGGAAATGAAATGTAAAATTCCCCAATGTTACCAGGTTTTCTGTGGGAACCCTGAACATAAAATTGGAATAATAAAAATTTTGGAAAAACCCCAATTCCTGATCTTATTTGCATACTGAATGTCCATTAGCGGTCTTTGAACCAGTACTAGTTTCACATTAAAGTCATTGTTAATCAAGCCGTCATCCTTGAGAGCAAACTTCCCGAGGTCATGTGATGTGATTTTGCTCCAGTGTTTTATTTACCTTGTTGATGAGGGCTTTAAAATGAACATTTACTCTATTAGCAGGTGTCTCCCTCAGGCTGAACACACCTGAGACGCCCCGTGGCATGCATGCAATTTATCATCCACCACCTCAAATCCCATTTCCAATGAGTCCACCTTCAATTTACACACTGCTTTACATTTGAAGGTTAATCAATAAACACGCCCGACCATGTCCAGTTACAGAACTGCCGAGACCCCTCGGCCCACGCTAATCCCAACACAGGGAAATTGGAAACGAAGTGGCATCTAATTTCAAACAAATGCTCATCAGCAGCTCGCCTGGGGAACTCAGCCAAATTAGTTGTGCGAGTGTGTACGTGCTGTACGTCTGCATGTGTTACTGATAATACAAGGTTACAACAGCACAATGTTGCATTTATCGTCACAGACTCCATAATTTATAAGTGAAAGGCAATTGATTGTGCACTTCTACAAGAGCATGTTTAAGCGATATAGTCAATGAGTCCGGTGAGACACAAGCATTATGGGTTGAGCTGGCTGTATACACACTGAAATGATCTGCACTGTCTGCTAATGAAGAAAGAACTCACCTGGTGATCAGTGAATGAAATAAAACATTAAGTTAAATTAGATCTCAGTGCTGCTCAATGCCTGTGATGCTTTATGAACTGAAGTCAGTCTGTGAGCTGTTTCTTAACCCGTGTGGGGACTCTGTGGAAGCATCCAAGCTATATGTCCAACCAAACATGGTATTGCCATGAAACATAAAAAACCTAGACAAATTGAAATGGTATTATCATCATATTTGTCCAAAAAGCATAATATTATTATGGCATATGTCCAACCAAACATGCTATTACCATGAAACTTAAAAAAAAACAAAAAAAAACATAGTATTTGTATTTGTCCAAAAACATAGTATTTCTATGGTGTTTGTCTAGCAAACGTAATATTTCTATTGTATTTGTCCAAAAAACATAATATTTATATTGTATTTGTCCAAAAAACATAATATTTATATAGTATATGCCCAAAAAACATAATCTTTATATAGTATATGTCCAAAAAACATAATATTTATATTGTATATGTCCAAAAAACATAATATTTATATAGTATATGCCCAAAAAACATAATCTTTATATAGTATATGTCCAAAAAACATATTTATATTGTATATGTCCAAAAAACATAATATTTATATTGTATATGTCCAAAAAACATAATATTTATATTGTATATGCCCAAAAAACATAATATTTATATTGTATTTGTCTAAAAAACATAATATTTATATTGTATTTGTCCAAAAAACATAACATTTATATTGTATATGCCCAAAAAACATAATCTTTATATAGTATATGTCCAAAAAACATAATATTTATATTGTATATGCCCAAAAAACATAATCTTTATATAGTATATGTCCAAAAAACATAATATTTCTATTGTATATGCCCAAAAAACATAATCTTTATATAGTATATGCCCAAAAAACATAATCTTTATATAGTATATGTCCAAAAAACATAATATTTATATTGTATATGTCCAAAAAACATAATATTTATATTGTATATGTCCAAAAAACATAATATTTATATTGTATCCCAAAAAACATAATATTTATATTGTATATGCCCAAAAAACATAATCTTTATATTGTATATGCCCAAAAAACATAATATTTATATTGTATATGCCCAAAAAAACATATTTATATTGTATATGCCCAAAAAACATAATCTTTATATTGTATTTGTCCAAAAACATAATATTTATATTGTATATGCCCAAAAAACATAATATTTATATTGTATATGCCCAAAAAACATAATCTTTATATAGTATATGTCCAAAAAACATAATATTTATATTGTATATGCCCAAAAAACATAATATTTATATTGTATATGCCCAAAAACATAATATTTATATTGTATATGCCCAAAAACATAATATTTATATTGTATATGCCCAAAAACATAATCTTTATATTGTATATGCCCAAAAAAACATAATCTTTATATTGTATATGCCCAAAAACATAATATTTATATTGTATATGCCCAAAAACATAATATTTATATTGTATATGCCCAAAAAACATAATATTTATATTGTATATGCCCAAAAAACATAATCTTTATATTGTATATGCCCAAAAAACATAATCTTTATATTGTATATGTCCAAAAAACATAATATTTATATTGTATATGCCCAAAAAACATAATCTTTATATTGTATATGCCCAAAAAACATAATATTTCTATTGTATATGTCCAAAAACATAATATTTATATTGTATATGCCCAAAAAACATAATCTTTATATTGTATATGCCCAAAAAACATAATATTTATATTGTATATGCCCAAAAAACATAATATTTCTATTGTATATGTCCAAAAAACATAATATTTATATTGTATATGCCCAAAAAACATAATATTTCTATTGTATTTGTCCAAAAACATAATATTTATATTGTATTTGTCTAAAAACATAATATTTATATTGTATTTGTCCAAAACCATAATATTTCTATTGTATATGCCCAAAAAACATAATATTTATATTGTATTTGTCCAAAACCATAATATTTATATTGTATATGCCCAAAAACATAATATTTATATTGTATATGCCTAAAAACATAATATTTATATTGTATTTGTCCAAAACCATAATATTTCTATTGTATATGTCCAAAAAACATAATATTTATATTGTATATGCCCAAAAAACATAATATTTATATTGTATTTGTCCAAAACCATAATATTTCTATTGTATATGTCCAGAAAACATAATATTTCTATTGTATATGTCCAAAAAACATATTTATATTGTGTATGTCCAAAAATAATAATATTTCTATTGTATTTGTCCAGAAAACCTCTTGTCACCTTTGAAATTGCACTAATAAGTGACTAATCAGTTGTATTTTTAATGTAAATACATTTGCAAAATAATTAACTTAAATACATGTAACAATACAGCACAATACGTTTACTGTAAACAAAATGTTTTTTAGTTTTGCTGCAATATTACTGTACTTATTAATGACTAATGTCTTTGAAGAATAGAAGTTCACATAGATGCAATTGTCCTTGTTAATTGGCTGATGAAGGCTTTTGTTGGCAATTCATTGATAGTCTATGTGTATGTAGTATCCGATATCCTATAGTTGGAGTTGGCATCAGTTCATCCTCTGAGGGCCTTCGTAATAGACTGAAGTGATGTCTGGCTGGCACGGGCTGCATGTAGTCATCACACAGAGACACGTAGCAGTGGAGTCCAACACCAAGCAGGAACAGAGCTGGATCTGAATCCCGAGATTGAGACATGGAAACAAATAGAAATATAGTTACAAGCAGCGATACCAGGATCAAGCCAATTATCAGCACCATGAGCAGCAAAAGAAGCTTTGACATGATTTTAGTTAGAGTCCGATGAACAGTGTATGAGGAGTTAGAAAAAGTAAACTTTCAATCATAAAAAAAAAAACATTTATTTAAACAATTACTAAAAATAGCTGCTGCTTAGAATTTTCGTCCCGTATGTGGCGCTGTTCTGAAACTGCTCGGGTAGTATCTGGCATCATGGTTATCATGCAGGAAAGCTGAAATCTCCTGACCAGTAGGGGGCAGCCAAAATGCTGCAACCTCAATGCTGGTAACCTCAGGTAACGTCCCAATCCCTCAAAGCATTGCGGAGATACAGCCTCAAGTTTAATTTTGCGCATTCATCGTCAAATTCCTTGAAGCGGTATTCAAAAACCGAATAGTTTATCAAAATTCTGTGAAATGGTTTCGTCGTGAGTGCCTCTAGATGATGCAGGGCAATTTTCATGCAAATTGGAAAGTCTAGGATGAGTTCGAAAAAGTAGGTTTTCAAAACATTTAAAAATGGCGGACTGGAAGTTTGCTCAATCATGACATCATTGGTATTATTGTTCTCTGCATGAACAAAGGAATCTATCAAGACCAGTCTCATGACAGTAGGTGAAAGGAGTCAATAGCTATAAGCATTTTTAGAAATAGCATTATAATTTTTTACCACAAGGTGGCGCTGTCCCGAAACTTTGAGTCCCTTCAGAGCATGATGCCAAAGACACATACCGAATTTCGTAACGATACACCAAAATCGTTTGTAAAATACAGGATTTTATGTCTATATTCAAAATGTCCGACATCCAAAATGGCCGACATAGGAAAATGTGGTATTGTTCAACTCTTTCTTCCTATTCAAGTATGTAACTCTTGATCTAACGAGACCATTTTCGTAAAAGTGTTAAGTGTTCAAGAGTTATAAGCCAAAAAAATTTAAAAACGGTTTTTGCTATCTCCTGACCAGTAGGGGGCAGTGCACCAATATTCTGCATGTAACCTCAGGGCATAATTGTGATGACACGTACCAAGTTTCGTCCCAATCCCTCAAAGCGTTGCGGAGATACGGCCTCAAGTAACATTTTGTTGAATTTATTGAAGTGCCATTCATAAACGGTATGTGAATACATTTTTGTCGTAAGTGCCTCTAGATTATGCAGGCCAATTTTCGAATGGCCTAAGACGAGTTTAGAAAATACAAAATGTCAAAACTAATCGAATTGTCCTGAGCCAAGTAATCAGAGGAAAACATTATTTTGTTTCTAGGACTCACGGTTCAAAAGTTAATAACAAAAATGAGAGTGCAAATTTGGGCAGTAGGTGGCGCTAGAGGGTTTGAGGTAGAGATGCTACATTTGCTGTGGTAACAGATCAGACTGCTCTATCTGTGTGCCAAATTTCATAACTTTCCCTCAAGCGGTTCTATGGGCGACCATAGACTCGAGCGGAATAATAGTAATAATAATAATAATAATAGGAACACTATTAGGGCTTGACCCCTAATAATATTAGCATATATGTCATTCAATTGATTGCAGAGTTATAGATCATGATCAATGTTTCTGCTTCTGGGAGAGCAAACTAAAGCAGCCTAATTGTGTGTTGGAGGATAAATTATGTGTATGCCTGACTAAATAGAAGAGTCTTTACTCTAGACTTAAACTAAGGGAGTGTGTCTGAGTCCCAAACAGTGTTAGGGAGAATATTCTATTGTTTAGGAGCCAAATATGAAAAGGATCTTCCTCCTTTAGTGGATTTTGATATTCTAGGAACTATTAACAGGCCAGAATGTTGTGATCGTAATGAACGTGATGGAATATAGCATGATAGATCAATTAAAGTACTTTGTGTCTGTCTGTCTGTCCTTCATTTTATCTACCTGTCTGTCCGTCCGTCCATCAAGACTGTTAGACAGACAGACAGACAGATTTAATTTTGGGGGATTTTCTCCCCAATTTGTAACGCCCAATTCCCAATGCGCTCCAAGTCCTCGTGGTGGTGTAGTGACTCGCCTCAATCCGGGTGGCGGAGGACGAATCTCAGTTGCCTCCGCGTCTGAGACCGCCAATCCGCGCATTTTATCACGTGGCTTGTTGAGTGTGTTACCGTGGAGACGTAGCGCGTGTGGAGGCTTCACGCTTTTCTCCGCAGCATCCACGCACAACTCACCACACGCCCCACCGAGAGCGAGAACCACATTATAGTGACCATGAGGAGGTTACCCCATGTGACTCTACCCTCCCTAACAACCGGGCCAATTTGGTTGCTAAGGAGACCTGACTGGAGTCACTCACCACACGCCCCACCGAGAGCGAGAACCACATTATAGCGACCACGAGGAGGTTACCCCATGTGACTCTACCCTCCCTAGCAACCGGGCCTATTGGTTGCTTAGGAAGCCTGACTGGATTATCTTTTGTTTCTAACCACACATATAGATAGTTTTAGAAACGGTGTTGGTATCTCTTCTTGCCTTTCTCTGCTCTCGTTCCGCATCTCATCTGTGGTTTATTCTCTCAGTGGAGTCTGACAAACCTGCTCTGATTAATCACTCGCTCTTCTGTTAGAGATTCATTGATCCATGTGTTTAGTGAAAGCTGCTGTCTCCTCCCAACAGATCTGAAATCTCATTAGCGATTACACCGGCTCACAGGATGCCATTTACACACAATAACAACTCCAGTGAAATGAGACCAACGACACAATCATGAAACACGGCTGATGTTTTCACCTCAACACCTTGTTCTTTACTGCACAATCAGCTTGCTGCATGCTAACCCTTTTAAATCATTTATCTTGTTCAAATATTGAAGTGTGCTAGTGAACGAGGCCTGGTCACATTTTCATTTTTGACCATTTTAAACATACCGTGGTACATCATCTTACATTAACCTCAAATTAAGCATGTTTTGGGGAGTCTCAAAACAAGGAACTTTTATTTGTCAAGGAAGTTTAAAAAAAACACTTTTTTTCTGCGATCGTTGAGGAATAACATTGATATTGGAGACTTTGCCATGTTCAAGCCGTGTCTGATAACTTTTAAAGTCCTAATGCACCTCGAAGTCCTTACAGACACTATAATAACCTGAAGAGATCGAATCGCTCCTTCTTTCTGTGCTTTTATTTATTTATTTTCCTCACACTGAACTGTAAAAACCATTTAGTGTGTGTTTTATGCCGTTTCAAAGCGCTGCCCTTTATGGAAATGCACCAGTCACATTTACATAAAAGCTTTTTCTCTTAATTGCCCCTGAACGGCACATTGTTGAGGAGAAAAATTTTTTTTTCCTGTTGAGTGAATTATAGATGCACTAAAACAATCCCATTATAATATGCTTTCAAAATAGTTTGTAAATTACGAATGCATTTTGTGGTGGCGTTAACCATCAGGGGACGAGAAAGTGAACACGGGGAATCGCAGCGATACTCGAGCAGAGAGGAGAGAGAAAGTCTTATCTAATGATATTTCCTCTTTAACGATGCCAGCGGGGGCAAAGGTCACTGAGCTCATGTCTGAGGCGCTCTGTGTTGATCTGTGATGTAAACCGCAGATTGAGCCTCTTTAAATGGTTTCTCGGGCAGTGAGGTCCCGCCGGGCGTCTGATAAGAATCAGCCACAGGAAATGATCAGAAGCTGCAGGAAACAGACCGCGAGATCTTTGATTTCAGGTGCAAATCAATTGCACAAACGAGCTAATCCACTTCAGACCGGACATCTGGGAGACTTCGGTGGACTCAATACAGGAACCCTTTCGACCCTTCCCAAAAGTGCTGTGGTGGTACCATAGTACAGTGATGGTAACACCATGGTATTTGTCCAATGAAATGGTATATATATTTCTGAAACATTGTATTACCATGGTTCATGTTAAATATCATTGTATTACCATCGTCTGTGCCTAAAGAACGTGGAAATACCATGATACTTGTAAAAACATGGTATTTCCTGGCACCATGTCCCAAAAAAAATTTATTTGCCAAAAACTTAAAATTTCTAAGGGTATTTGTCCAGAAAACATAATGTTTCTTTGATATTTGTCCAAAAACGTAATATTTCTAATGTATATGTCCAAAAAAAAACACAATATTTCTATGTATTTGTCTAAAAAAAACTAATTTTTCTATTATATATGCCCAAAAAACATAATATTTCTTTGGTATTTGTCCAAAAACGTAATATTTCTATGGTATTTGTCTAAAAACATAATATTTATATTGTATATGTCCAAAAAAACATCATATTTCTATGGTATATATCCAGAAAACCTAATATTTATATGTATTTGTCTAAAAAACATAATATTTCTATTGTATATGCCTAAAAAAATATAATGTTTCTATTGTATATGAAAAAAAATTGTATTTCTATTGTATCAGAATCAGCTTTATTGCCAAGTATGCTTACACATACAAGGAATTTGTCTTGGTGACAGAAGCTTCCAGTGTACAACAATACAAACAATACCAAAACAGCAGCAAGACAGGTAATTAACAAAAATTTGTATATGCCCAAAAAACATAATTTACTTTGATATATGTCCAAAAAAAACAATATTTCTATTGTATATGTCCAAAAAACTATATTTCTAGGGTATTTGTCCAAAAAACAATATTTCTATGGTATATGTCCAAAAAATTATATTTCTAGGGTATTTGTCCAAAAAATTATATTTCTATTGTATATGTCCAAAAACGTAATATTTCTATGGTATTTGTCCAAAAAATTATATTTCTATGGTATTTGTCCAAAAAACAATATTTCTATGGTATATGTCCAAAAAATTATATTTCTAGGGTATTTGTCCAAAAAATAATATTTCTATTGTATATGTCCAAAAACGTAATATTTCTATGGTATTTGTCCAAAAAATTATATTTCTATGGTATTTGTCCAAAAAATTATATTTCTATGGTATTTGTCCAAAAAACAATATTTCTATTGTATATGTCCAAAAACGTAATATTTCTATGGTATTTGTCCAAAAAACTATATTTCTATGGTATTTGTCCAAAAAACAATATTTCTATTGTATATGTCCAAAAATTTAATATTCCTATGGTATATATCCAAAAAACCTAATATTTATATGTATTTGTCTAAAAAACATAATATTTATATTGTATATGCCAAAAAACATAATTTACTTTGATATATGTCCAAAAAAACGTTATTTCTATTGTATATGTCCAGAAAACTATATTTCTATGGTATATGTCCAAAAAACTATATTTCTATGGTATTTGTCCAAAAAACTATATTTCTATGGTATATGTCCAAAAATATCTATAGTCTATTCTATTGTATTTGTCCAAAAACTATATTTCTATGGTATTTGTCCAAAAACTATATCTCTATTGTATTTGTCCAAAAAACTATATCTCTATTGTATTTGTCCAAAAAACTATATTTCTATGGTATTTGTCCAAAAAACTATATTTCTATTGTATTTGTCCAAAAAACTATATTTCTATGGTATTTGTCCAAAAAACTATATTTCTATGGTATTTGTCCAAAAAACTATATCTCTATTGTATTTGTCCAAAAAACTATATCTCTATTGTATTTGTCCAAAAAACTATATTTCTATGGTATTTGTCCAAAAAACTATATCTCTATTGTATTTGTCCAAAAAACTATATTTCTATGGTATTTGTCCAAAAAACTATATTTCTATGGTATATGTCCAAAAAACTATATTTCTATGGTATATGTCCAAAAAACTATATTTTTATGGTATATGTCCAAAAAACTATATTTCTATGGTATTTGTCCAAAAGACTATATTTCTATTGTATTTGTCCAAAAAACTATATTTCTATGGTATATGTCCAAAAAACTATATTTCTATGGTATATGTCCAAAAAACTATATTTCTATGGTATTTGTCCAAAAAACTATATTTCTATTGTATTTGTCCAAAAAACTATATTTCTATTGTATATGTCCAAAAAACTATATTTCTATTGTATTTGTCCAAAAAACTATATTTCTATGGTATTTGTCCAAAAAACTATATTTCTATGGTATATGTCCAAAAAACTATATTTCTATTGTATTTGTCCAAAAAACTATATTTCTATTGTATTTGTCCAAAAAACTATATTTCTATTGTATTTGTCCAAAAAACTATATTTCTATTGTATATGTCCAAAAAACTATATTTCTATTGTATTTGTCCAAAAAACATAATTTACTTTGATATATGTCCAAAACACAATATTTCTATGGTAATCATCAACAATCCATGATATAACCATTGTCGCTCAGTTGCGGACAAACTTGAGTCTGCGTGGTGTGAACACGTTGTGTCCCGCTGTGAGTGAAAACCGTATCAGTGTCACCTACACAAGCAGCGGTGTGTTGAGGAACTGGCTGCAGATGCTGAATACACATCATGCACAAATCAACAACAAACTGCTGCCGTTACTCCACAGATGAAGAGAAACTGTTTAGTCAGTCTAATGAGTTACACACACACGGCACACGACAGGTGTGTCAAACCCGGACGCTGCCAAGTCCATTATATGCGATGCAAGCGCAATTACCTTACAGACACGAGAGGAGCTAAGAGCTCTCAAGCACATCTGAGGAGCTGCTTCCACTCAACATCACCTCGAATCTGACAACCGATATCTGCACCAGAGAGAGAGATGAGTACATTAACACAGACATTAAACCATAATGAACAAGGAAGGTGTGTTAACATGAACATATCTGCTGTTGTAATTCAATTTGACCTTGTAACCTTATACAGTAGGCCAAACATAACCAGGTCTGCCTGACCATCATTCCCAAAAATCAATGTAAGATCAAGGATGAAAATAACACTGATGTAACATGAGAAAAGAAACTCATTAATGTGGTCTGAGAATTTTATCAAAAGAATTTTAAAAACTTCACTAAATAACTATCAGAGTCATTTTTATTTTGCCTGGTAATGAGTAATAAACAAAGAGAGTCTCATACTTTGCACACTGGGTTTGTTAATATTAACATTAGACATTAGAAAACAAATGCTACTGGAGCTTTTCTCATAACTTGAATTAATTTTAATGAACTCGCACCACAGTGTCATTTTGAGCACATCTCAAATTCTGTTTAATGGAGTTCTTTGCTGGAAATTATGTTTTGAACCCTTTAAGAAATAATAATTGTGAACAAATTAAAAACTGCAATCTTGACCAACACAATATTGGTGTCGTTTGAAAGTTTAGAAGCTCTTCTTTATAATGCATGTAGATATTATGACCAAAACTGAACAAGTGGATTGAAATCTGCAGATAAATCAGAAGTGTTCAGTGTTTTATCATTTATATAAAAAATATTTACATTTTACGTATTATTGCAATTCGTAAAAATATCAAACTGATCAAATATTCATGTGTCATATGTTGTTGGAAAGATCTAGAAGAGTAAAATACAGCCAGACTATTTGTTTTACTCACAGATAAAAATATAGCGAGTAACAGCTAATTATATGTCTTTGACAATTATGTTTGGTGTTGCTTATATGCCACATTTTCACTTATAACTTCTTGTAACATAAACGGAACATAAAACATCACACATGATTATTTAGAGTCTGTGATTATCTTTCAATCGAGTCCACACACAAGATAATCAGATGTATAGATCATTAGATAATCCACATGAAGCTCAATGTTACATATGACCACCAGGAGATGGCGCCAAATACACGACACAGACTCAATGATGACTCAAATGACACAGAATGAAACTCATTCTGTGAAATCTCATGACTAAAATCATGTCTGCATGCTATTTTTTTCAGAGCCACCTTTTTTACACCCAGAGATATATAATGTCACATAATATTTTGTTTTATTATCATAATGTATATCATTAAAAACGTTGAAAAGTTTTCTTTACAATGACACCAAACACTTGACGCTCCATGTTTGTTTTGTCGAGTTTTACGGCTTTAATTTTGGGTATGCCTCTGAAACATATTTGAATTATTTTTGCATAATTGGCACAATTACAGCTTGATTGATACAAATATTCTGTCTCAAGTGATATTTACCTTGATTTTTCTTATCTATTTCTTTGTTTTCAACATCACGTGTTTCTTATATTGTGGTGGATATTATTTACACTATAAATCTTTTAGTTGATAACATTTTAATTAAATTGTTTTTATAATTTGTACTTTATAAAGTGTTTTTTTGTTTAATATTGAAAGTCTGGGTCTAAGACTAAAACAGTCAAATCTATCCATAAATACATTTTTAAAGTAGCAAAAATAAATGATGAAGACCAAAGTTTCAAATCAGTTTCAATGAGACCTTCATAAAACAGCAAGATAAAATGTTTGTTTGTTAGTTTTAATAAGAATCAACCGATTGGACATGATTTGCCTGAAGTTTAAAAAAAAATGCCTTTTATTTTATTCAGTTAAACAGGTTTCCATTAAGTCATGAATTACTGGGAAGAGCACCCAGGAATTACTTTTCAAAATGCAATTTAGAGTAATAGTAGATTTATTTGATGATTGCCCTTCATTTTTGTCAGGGTGTGTCTGTACGCTCATGTGCAAGCTGAAGTTCACAGGGTAACTGAGTAAAACTATGTTGTAGTCATGGGAACGCTGGTATTTTTGGTAAATATCTCATTGTCTTTCTGCCTGTCTGCCAGTAACAACATCTGTCTCTCTCTCTCGCTCGCTCTCGCTTTCTCTCTCTCTGTTTCTCGCTCTCTCTCGCTCTCTGTCTCTCGCTCTCTCACTCTCTCTGTCTCTGTCTCTCGCTCTCTGTCTCTCGCTCTCTCACTCTCTCTGTCTCTCGCTCTGTCTCTCGCTCTCTCACTTTCTCTGTCTCTCGCTCTCTCACTTTCTCTGTCTCTCGCTCTGTCTCTCGCTCTGTCTCTCGCTCTGTCGCTCTCTGCTCTCTCTGTCTCTCGCTCTCTGTCTCTCGCTCTCTCTCGCTCTCTGTCTCTCGCTCTCTCACTCTCTCTGTCTCTGTCTCTCGCTCTCTGTCTCTCGCTCTCTCACTCTCTCTGTCTCTCGCTCTCTCACTCTCTCTGTCTCTCGCTCTCTCACTCTCTCTGTCTCTGTCTCTCGCTCTCTGTCTCTCGCTCTCTGTCTCTCGCTCTCTCACTCTCTCTGTCTCTCGCTCTCTCACTCTCTCTGTCTCTGTCTCTGTCTCTCGCTCTGTCAATTAAATTTCAATGTAAAAGTACTTTATTGGCAAAATTGTGTTTACATACAATATTGCCAAAGCATTAATACACAGAACAGATAATGACAAAATAGTAACAAATAACAATAAAGATAGAATTAAAATAAGGTGCCAGGTAATGAATCAAATAAAATAAAAACTATAATAACAATATACACTATACAATCTCTCTATCTCTCTCTCTGTCTCTCTCTCTCTCTCTCTGTCTTTGTCTGTCTGTTATCCATCTTGAGTCGTTTATCTCAGAGAGTCTCTCAGAGATCTTGAGAAATGTTTCACAAACCGTGGCCACATACAGCGAGCGTGTCACAGATGTGATTTTGTTAAATTGTTCCTTTCCCTTGAACCCTTCCATGAGTCAGAAATGCTGTCGGGACTGTCAGTAATGAAAGAGCAAGTGCTCAAGATTTATGCCGATTACAGGGAGACAGAAGCTCCTACTTCTACTCTTGGACAACTTGTTTATTTGACAGAGTCCGAGTCTTAAAGCTCAAGTATGTAATTTCTGCACCACTAGCGCTAATAAACACAATTGCAATAATAAACTTTGTTTTCAAAACTGCTTTCTCAATACGGTCCCCATCTGCCATTGGTCAAAGAGATAATCCCGCCACCAACTCACGACATTGGTTGAGTAACTAAGCGGCTCAAAAAAACAAGTTTCAAATTTGGTTGAAAAATCTGCCTGTGAATGGTTAACGAATGGTTGTCTCTGCATATTAACCCTTTAAGCTCTGGAGATGTTTTTAAATATTTCATGTTTCATTGGCATACCCAAAATTAAAGCTTATAACTCAAAAAGATAATATAAAAAAACAAAAAAGGAGGGTCAAGTGTTTGGTATCATTGTAAATAATTTTTTTAAAGTTTTTAATGATAAAGATTATGATACATTCTGAATCACAAATACACACAAAAAAATAAATCACAAACAAATTGAGCTAAAAATGTCCTTTTTTCTTTATTTTTCTTATGTGACATTATATATATATCTGAGTGTAAATAATGTGGCTACGAAAAACTTGTTTTGTTTTGTTCTCAATCATGTCGACTGTATCTGAGAGAAAGTTTGTGTTGATATGACAAATCAATCAAAAGTTACAACATTACAAATATAATTGATCATAGTGTCCAAAAACATCTCCAAACAAATAAAAGATAATAATTGTACATAAGAACTAATTACACATGCAAACACAACAATGACTAAAGGTTTGCATAGCATGCAGACATGATTTTAGTCATGAGATTTCACACAATGAGTTTCATTCTGTGTCATTTGAGTCATCATTGAGTCTGTGTCGTGTATTTGGCGCCATCTCCTGGTGGCCATATGTAACATTGTGCTTCATGTGGATTATCTAATGATCTATACATCTGATTATCTTGTGTGTGGACTCGTTTGAAAGATAATCACAGACTCTAAATAAGGCTTTATTTACGTTTATTTTTCATGAAGCTATAAGTGAAAATTTTTACACAGAAAAAGTTACATCAGATATAAAGATCTGGTTTACCTATAAATTAACACGGTGTCAAAATGTACTCACTTTCATGTCGTTGCAAACCAGTATGACTTTTTTATGGGACACAAAAGGAGATATTAGCCAGAATGTTCATGTTGTTCTCTCCCAGATAATAGCTCAGTGACCAGGTCCTGTCAAACTCCGAAAATGCACAATAAAAGTATTTTAAAAGTAGTCTGTATGACTATTGTGCTATACTCTAGGTCGTATGTCAAATAATAGCTTTGCATGAGGAAAAGACTCAAAATTAAGTTGTTAAATAATTTATTGCCTTTTTCCTTTTTATTTATGTTGTTTTGTCATCATTTTTTGGAGTTTGACGGCTCCTGAACATTCTGCTAAACGTCTTCCACAGAAGAAAGTCACATACTAGTTTGCAGTGACATAAGAGTGAATAAATAATGGCCTAATTTACATTTTTTGAGTGAACTAACCATTGAAATATGACTGAAACACGCAAAACAGCTTCATCTTTTGTACTTCTACTGTATAAACCCCTCCAGAGATCCTCAAACAATAATATCAGTGTGAATAAGTGTGTAAATTATGAGGAAATATGTCTTCAGGCTACGAGACATCAACAGTTTCAATGCTGGCTACTGACCGTATACATGTACGAGAGGGAATTCGACACCTCAACCTGTAATCTTGTCTAGACACGCAGAAAACATGCAGGACAAGACCGAACATGAGACAAGACATCAGTTGTGTTTCTCTGATAGCACAGATGGGCTCTGTTGGATGTAAAGTGCTTGTTGGAAGTGTGTTGTTCTTTACGCAGGGATGAATCGGGAAGGTCAGGCCCAGAGTTTGGAAAACACAGGTGGCCTCTTGCGGGTCACAAGACCGTTTAGTTGTGATTAAGTGTTTGTAGCTTCTGCAGAATTAAAAATTAGCATTATTACATTTTCTCTCCAATTTGTAACACCCAATTCCCAATGCACTCTCCTCGTCATCGTGGTGGTGTAGTGACTCGCCTCAATCCAGGTGGCGGAGGATGAATCTCAGCTGCCTCCGCGTCTGAGACCGTCAATCCGCGCATCTTATCATGTGACTTGTTTAGCGCGTTACCGCGGAGACGTAGCGCGTGTGGAGGCTTCACGCTATTCTCCACGATCCACACACAACTCACCACACGCCCCACCGAGAGCGAGAACCACATTATAGCGATCACGAGGAGGTTACCCCATGTGACTCTACCCTCCCTAGCAACCGGGCCAATTTTGTTGCTTAGGAGACCTGACTGGAGTCACTCAGCACGCCCTGGATTCAAACTCACGACTCCAGGTGTGATAGTCAGCGTCAGTACTCGCTGAGATACCCAGACCCCCATGATGAGGATTGTTTATAAAGATCACTAAATGTGTTTTTAAACTATTTAAGACTTATGAGTTCAGAAGTCGTCATTACTATATGTTTTGCCTTCAAGTGATTGTGGTTGAATTATTTGGAGTATTTATTTTCCTCTTTTGTAATAATCAACAACCACTGAGAGCTTTTTAGTGCAAATGTAATAAAACAAAACAAAACATTAGCGATGCTTTCGGTCTATATCTGTATATTTCATCATTCTTTTGGTGCCACTGAGAATAATTGAAAATGTAGTTTGGTTGCGTAAGGCAGTTGCTTCATAAAACGTTCCGGCAAGCATTATCACCTTTAAAACGTTAATTCAGTGTGATTTAATTATATAAAAAATATTGCATTAAAACATTTAAGCAATCAATCATGTTCCCAGACCATATTTCAAGCTTGTAAAACCTCCTGTTTTCTCCAGGGGGCAGGAAGTGAAACACCAGCTCTATAGGCAGTGCACAGCTTATACAGAGAACAAACCCCGCTTATAGAACAAATACAATGGTTTCAAAATTAGTAATCATTATATATTTAATTATTGTTAGTTGAGGGGCTTTCTCATCATACAGTGTATATATATATATATATATATATATATATATCACTCACCTAAAGGATTATTAGGAACACATACTAATACTGTGTTTGACCCCCTTTCACCTTCAGAACTGCCTTAATTCTACGTGGCATTGATTCAACAAGGTGCTGAAAGCATTCTTTAGAAATGTTGGCCCATATTGATAGGATAGCATCTTGCAGTTGATGGAGATTTGTGGGATGCACATCCAGGGCACGAAGCTCCCGTTCCACCACATCCCAAAGATGCTCTATTGGGTTGAGATCTGGTGACTGTGGGGGCCATTTTAGTACAGTGAACTCATTGTCATGTTCAAGAAACCAATTTGAAACGATTCGAGCTTTGTGACATGGTGCATTATCCTGCTGGAAGTAGCCATCAGAGGATGGGTACATGGTGGCCATAAAGGGATGGACATGGTCAGAAACAATGCTCAGGTAGGCCGTGGCATTTAAACGATGCCCAATTGGCACTAAGGGGCCTAAAGTGTGCCAAGAAAACATCCCCCACACCATTACACCACCACCACCAGCCTGCACAGTGGTAACAAGGCATGATGGATCCATGTTCTCATTCTGTTTACGCCAAATTCTGACTCTACCATCTGAATGTCTCAACAGAAATCGAGAGTCATCAGACCAGGCAACATTTTTCCAGTCTTCAACTGTCCAATTTTGGTGAGCTCTTGCAAATTGTAGCCTCTTTTTCCTATTTGTAGTGGAGATGAGTGGTACCCGGTGGGGTCTTCTGCTGTTGTAGCCCATCCGCCTCAAGGTTGTGCGTGTTGTGGCTTCACAAATGCTTTGCTGCATACCTCGGTTGTAGCGAGTGGTTATTTCAGGCAAAGTTGCTCTTCTATCAGCTTGAATCAGTCGGCCCATTCTCCTCTGACCTCTAGCATCAACAAGGCATTTTCAGCCCACAGGACTGCCGCATACTGGATGTTTTTCCCTTTTCACACCATTCTTTGTAAACCCTAGAAACGGTTGTGCGTGAAAATCCCAGTAACTGAGCAGATTGTGAAATACTCAGACCGGCCCGTCTGGCACCAACAACCATGCCACGCTCAAAATGGCTTAAATCACCTTTCTTTCCCATTCTGACATTCAGTTTGGAGTTCAGGGGATTGTCTTGACCAGGACCACACCCCTAAATGCATTGAAGCAACTGCCATGTGATTGGTTGATTAGATAATTGCATTAATGAGAAATTGAACAGGTGTTCCTAATAGTCCTTTAGTTGAGTGTATAGATACATATATATATATATATATACATACACTGGTGGCCAAACGTTTAGAATAATGGACAGATTTTGCTTTAATTATGGACAGAAATTACTGATATAAAACAGCACCATCACTTTTTGAAAAAAGTCATTTTTGATCAAATCTAGACAGCGGCATCGCTCCAAAACCTTATGCTCGAGTAATCACGCTAAATTGATCATTTGATACTAGAAATAATTTTATAAAAATTAAGTTTAACATTGTCTTTGTGTTTGTTGTTGAGTTGCAACAGTATGTAATAGACTGTCATGTCTTAAGTTCAATATTAGGACAAAAATGGCAAAAAAGAAACTCGTCAGTCAATCATTGTTTTGAGGAATGAAGACGATACAATGCTTGAAATGTCCATAAAACTGCAGATTTCATCCAAAGGTGTAACTACAGTCTTCAAAGACAAAGCACAACTGTCTCTAACAAGGACAGAAAGAGATGTGGAAGATGTGCAACTAAACAAGAGGATAAGCACATCAGAGTCTCTAGTTTGAGATTAGACGCCTCACATGTCCTCCGCTGACAGCTTCATTGAATTCTACCCGCTCAACACCAGTTTCATGTACAACAGTAAAGAGGAGACTCTTATGGTGAGAATTGCAAAGAAAAAGCCACTTATGATGATTCGAGTGGGCAAATTGATACAGACATCGGACAACAGATAATTGGAAAAGAGTGTTACGGATCTTAATCCCATTGAGCTTTTGTGAGATCAGCTTTAATGATAAACAAGCCTGAAATACACACGGGACTCTTATTTTGTAATGTCTGTGCTCCCAGTTGTGAACTCACTGATGGATGATTCACTGAGTAAGTGACTCGAATTCAAACTGCTAACCTGGGCTCCTGAGTTGAAACGAGCTCTTGTCGGGTGATTCATTATAAAGAACCAGTTCAAAAGAGTCATTTGTTCACGAGTCGGACATCATGTTTTATGCTGTTTTTGTCGTTGTGTGCAGCCAGTGAGCTCATATGGTGAAAAGCGGTGCGAGACACACTTGTGCTCTAAAGATGTATTCAATAACTCACAAGATGATATCTGACAAAACCACATATGAAAGCACATCTCTAATGGCGACTAGATTTAAAATTATTGTCGAAATCATTTATTTTAGTTGCAGTCTGGAGCCATGTATGTGCAATTAAGTGTAATTAACTCAGCATACCAAGTAATTATTTATATATACGATTGACGGCCCAAATTAAAACTTTATTTAACCAAGTTGGTCCCATTGAGATTTCAATCTCTTTACAACCGTACACAAAATGTGAACCAACTAAATTGTAGTCAACATATACAATTACAACTTATTAGTGATGCACGCTAACTAGACTCTACAATGATCCTTACTTAGCCCCATAGACCCTACTCAGAAAATCAGGGCTTAAAGAAAATCTGAAGTTACCCAATTTTAAAATAAGAACTAGCATCAGACTTTATTTCCCGAAATTTCCAGATGGCATATCTTGATGATTAGAGTTTTAAAAGGCACAAATGGCCAGACAGAAGTGTGTTTTAATGGCTCTTACTGCTGAACACAGACAGAATGAAGGACTTACAGCTTTGATGTGATATCGTATTATTGATCCGTCCCCTCTTCAGGGCTCTTATCTAGTTGAACCGGTTCTGAACCACAGCACAAATGGACTAACAGCGTCTGTGTGCTGTTACTGCCCCATTCTTGTTACCATGGAAAGAATTAATTCTGCATTGTCTGTGACTGTGTTTTTTCCTTCTTCACAGACATTAAAACAAATAGGGGTGGGTGATATACTGGTTAAATCACTATAATGGTATCAAATGGTTAACATTTTTGAGTATCATTTCTATAATGGTTATGCAAGGAAAGATAAAGCTTGCACACAGTGTCTATAGGAAAACATTTCCAGGATATTTTTCAAGAAGCAAAAAAAAAATGTAAAAAAATGCCAAAACGCTCAATGCAGAAACTGGAGGCACCGTGGGGATTTTTTGCAAGCTTTTGCTTTCCGTTATACAAATTGCTGCCTCGTAGGTGAAACGCATTCCAATTAAAGGGTGTAACCCCAAGATTAAATGAGGAAGAGCTTGTTAATAAATACAGTGTATTTATTCCAGAATCTCTTTTTTAGCTCATTATTTTTTATTTTATTTATTTTGTATTTTCAAGTCCAACTCCAAGTCCTTGTGGTGGCGTAGTGACTCTCCTCAATCGGGGTGGCGGAGGATGAATCTCACTTGCCTCCACTGAGACCATCAATCTGCGCATCTTATCATGTGACTTTTTGTGAGCATGTTACCGTGGAGACGTAGCACATGTGGAGGCTTCACGCTATTCTCCGTGGCATCCACGCACAACTCACCACACGCCCCACCGAGAGCGAGAACCACATTATAGCGACCACGAGGAGGTTACCCCATGTGACTACCCTCCCTAGCAACCGGGCCAATTTGGTTGCTAAGGAGTCCTGACTGCATGCCCTGGATTCAAACTCACGACTCCAGGTGTGATAGTCAGCGTCAATACTCGCTGAGATACCCAGACCCCCTTTTTGGCTCATTATGAAGTAATTTTCAATCAAATGTGAATTCAAAATGCAAAATATTTATTTTTATTTTCAAAATAATATCTATATTTCTTCCTTGTTTATTAACTCGATACCTGAACATATCATAGAAATGGAAACATCAGACCCTTGTCTCAGGAGGGCTGGGGCAAAACATTTAATTTATTCATTTATTTATTTTTTTATACGTTTTTATACCATCTGGTATAGTTAATAATATTCGAGTATATTCCTAGTTACATATAATCGCATTACAGCAAATTTGAGTTGGTGTTGATTTGAGAATTTGGATTAAGATACATAGACGTGATGTTATGAAACATGGGCGTAACATCGACAATCTCACAGGAAGTGATGCACATACCCAGAGACTGGTCTGTCTGTGCCGGTCCTTGCAGTTATGGAAGCAATGCGTCTAGTTTCCTCTTTCTGAATAAACGGCTGCACGGGTCACTTCCTGTGTACACAAACCAACTGACCTAATGATCACAAACACCGAGCTCTCTGTTCACAACATGATTACAGGAGGACCAATAATAACATCAACACATTGTTAGACTGTGCCATCAATTTCGTCACTTTCTACATATTCTGTCAGAGTTTCCACGTTTGTAATTTACCTTAGTCTCTCATATCTTCAGGTTCGGCGTTCATGATGGCGAACACGTCTGGAAAGTTCCCTGGACAGAAGGCTCAGCTCTATGTCCCTCAGTTCAAAGAGAACGACACACACTGCGTCATATTTCACTATTATGGTGCCAGTCGAGAGGGTTCGAGTCCCGGACAGCTCTTCATCTATGTTAAAGAGAACAACAGTCCTCTGGGCATCCCGGTGTGGAACTCATCAGGACCGGCACTTCAGAAATGGCAGCAGGTGGAGCTCGCCATCAGCACCTTCTGGCCCAATTTCTACCAGGTAACAATGGCGTTTTTTGAGAGCATCTGAATGACACGTTTGCTCAGTTACATTTCATACTCTGTATCTGCAATGCTCAGATTTCCAGCCTGTCATTCGTAAACATTTTGCTTATGAAATATTTTAGCTAATTAGATTATGCTTTTAGCTGGCATTAAAAGTCTTGTACTCCAGTGTCGCTACAACTTATCTACATTTTCCTGTAGCGAGACAGTTATTTTCACAGTAGTGTCGCTTTTCAAGTAACAAGATACATTTTCCAACAAGTACCACTGTAGCATCACAAAACACGTAGGATGTCACATTATATTGTGAATGCATCAATGGAGTCGAGGGAGTTGTCACCTTAATTGTTTAATGTCACCCTGATTAAATTTAAAATAATATTATCAGGTGATCAGGGCTGGTAATCTGGCATACCGGGCATTTTCGAGGTGGGCCGACACACTTTGGGGCCATTCAGGGGCGGACTGGCCATCAGGAGAACCGAGCGGGCCATTGGGTCGGCCGCGAAATGGCCTAATGGGCCACGATAAGCTAAAATGAGCCGCCGCGTTGTGCTGAGCGGACCATAAAACGGTGCTGCGATATGCAGAAAAGGACAGCAACTTTTGGGCCAGTTACTATGTAAAATCCTGGGCCAATTTCTCTACCCAGTCCTGTCCTGCAGGTGATATTATTGAATTCTGAACTGATTGCTCATAATTGTGAAAAACCTCTGCAAATTCTCTTTGTATCTTAAGATGAGTTGTATAATTCTCTCTCTGTGAGGTTATTTAAATTGCTGTAGCTGGCAGGGGTGATGGACGATATACGGGCTAGGCCAGTAAATATCTATTGATATTTATCAGTTTTGAGTTTATCTGCTTATCTATATCTGCTGTTGGAAAAACCCACATAGCTGGTTGCAGTCTTGACTTCAAATGGAGCAAAACCCCTGCAATGCTTCTCAAAAAAGGCCTTTCTACTGTCTTTTATCGTAATTTAATTTTGTTTCCAAGAGTGGCGGTGCAGGTCCTTATTATCAAACACTGCAGTGTATCTCGCTAATTAATTCCGTTTCCTTTGCGCTTGTAACACAAACCAACCAAGCGGCTCAACATCTCGACACCTGCCAGACTAAAGCAGCTTCCTCCTTAGTGGGACTCCACCTTAATTAAGACAGGAAGTTGCAATTATTTTTTGATAAAATGCTCCCCCATTGACTTTAGAAATGGTTTTTGGTTTGTACTGATCTACATGGAGTTCCTGAAGCCATTGATGTTTGATGTTGAGCAGACATTAAGTCATTGTGTTTAAGAGCATGGTGATTGGAGGGTGTTTGTGGATAATGATATTGTTTAGGACACTGCAAGGAATGAACATTTGGTCACTAATAGAGTGTCAAGAGACATGTTTGGAAATTAACTGGGCAGAACAGAGAGTTTCAAAGTCCTCTGTGATAATACACAAGATAACTTCCTGTCTCGCTCTTATTCTCTCGTCATAGTGTTGATTTGACTTTTGGTAGACATCATGTAAGCAAATGGTTTTGGTAGTGTCCATCCGTCAGTCCGTCCATCCCGTCAGTCCATCCCATCATCCATCCAGTCCGTCCGTCCGTCCATCCATCCGTCCCGTCAGTCTATCCCGTCATCCGTCCAGTCAGTCTATCCCGTCATCCATCCCATCATCCGTCCGTCCCGTCAGTCCATCCCATCATCCGTCCGTCCCGTCAGTCCATCCCATCATCCATCCGTCCCGTCAGTCCATCCCATCATCCATCTGTCCCGTCATTCATCCAGTCCGTCCATCCATCCATCCGTCCCATCAGTCTATCCCGTCAGTCCATCCCATCATCCGTCCGTTCCGTCAGTCCATCCCATCATCCGTCCGTCCATCCCTTCAAGTCCGTCTGTCCATCCATCCCGTCCGTCCCGTCAGTCCATCCCATCATCCATCCGTCCCGTCATCCATCCAGTCCGTCCGTCCATCAGTCCCGTCAGTCCATCCCGTCATCCATCCCATCATCCATCCATCCAGTCCGTCCGTCCATCCGTCCCGTCAGTCCATCCCGTCATCCATCCCATCATCCATCCAGTCTGTCCATCCGTCCCGTCATCCATCCCATCAGTCCATCCCATTAGTCCATCCCGTCTTCCGTCCGTCTGTCCATCCGTCCCGTCAGTCCATCCCGTCATCCATCCCATCATCAATCCATCCAGTCCGTCCGTCTGTCCATCCGTCACGTTATCCATCCGTCCCGTCAGTCCATCCCGTCATCCATCCATCATCCGTCCCGTCCGTCCATCCATCCGAGAAATGTTAGATTGAGATCTCTGGCTTTGATTGCAGACTTTGGCAAACCTGAAGACAGTTTGAGACATTGTTGAGATCTCTTCTTGAAACTCTTCAAGTCTTTTTCTCAGGAGAGACATCGAAAACACAGGAGACTTCTACATTTCTCTCTACTCTATATGTTTGCTGTCTTGGAGAATCAATTGAAATATTAGCAAGATTGAATTTATTATTTTTTTCTTTCCAATGATTACACACTTCAAACCTATCAGGATTTTTACTCATAGTATTATAGTTGAATACTCTACTTGTGTAGTTGTCAGACTCTTCTGTCACTCACTGCAGAAGCAGTCCACAACAAACTAACCCTAATGCTCAGACACGATTATCAAATGCACAACTCTCCCACGAGAGCCCATCGGACAACAAACAATGAAAGCATCCAGCGGTCCTGAGAGAAATACCCGCCATCTGTCTCACTGTCTTTATCCTGCCGTCCCTGAAACAGCGCGCACAGTGCTGTGCTGCAGAATGCCACTCTGACTTCTTAATAACCAGCCGAGATTAACAATGCAAACTCTAATCTACAGTGCTAGAGCTAATTAGCAATGTTAGGCTAATTACAGGTTTTTGTAATTGCACTGTATCATAAGAGTTTGTCAAGCTGAAACCACCTGGTGCACAGAAATTACTCTCATCTCTCATTTTGTAATGATAGGGTTTGTGTCTTCTTTCGTCTCCTGTTGTTTTTTCTACTAGTTCACAACGAGAGAACACGGCCATCGCTAATTGCATTGGGGTTTTGTTTCGCTCTTTTATTTTAAATTGATTATATTGTGTAATTTGAATACGGTAATTGCCAAACCTTCATCCTAGATCCTACGATCTCTGGTGACATTGTTTGATGGATATTTTTAACACACCTGGAATACAATCACAAATGACAGGGAGGATATTTTGTCAATCTTTGATGAATGATGTGGGCTGCAGAAACCGTTTAGAGCAAACGATTCATAATAGCTTGAACGTTGACCTCTGCTTTGTTCTCTGAAAATAGTTGACTGATAAACAGATGCGTCTTTTGAAAAGTACTTAGAAAATCTATTTAACAAACTTGAACAAAAAAGATTTCAGGCTTGAATGCATCAAATCTTTTGAAAGAAAAACAAAAGTTTGAACTACCAAAGCAATTTTCCCACAAATTAAGCCATGATGAATTGGCATCAAAGAAATGCGGTACTCTACAGGTCTGCAAAACACAAATACACCAAACTTCCTCAGAGGAAACTAGTTTGAATAGAACCATTGTTGCACGATTTTACAGCACACTTCAGCTTTTTAATGAGATTATGAATTCAACCAATGAAAACGATCAATTAACCGCAATGTAAAGCTCAGAGGATCTGTGTTCAGAACATCATCACTTAATCACGCTCATAGCGTCTCTTACATGAGTATATAAAACCGTAATTAGCGGCCTGGTCTCTTGCAACCGCCTGTTAAACAAAAGCTGAATGAAAATCAATTAGATAATAAAGTGATGCTGTTCGGATGGTGTTATCGGCCGCTAATGATTTATTTGATTGACCTTTTGTTCAGGACACATTTACTGAACGTGTTTAGATTCACCTGAGGAATATTTACTACCAGACAATATGACATATCTGTAAACAGATGCCAGTAGGGAATTCTGGGAGTGATAGGGATGTTTCTGCGATCTGGGAAAAACTCATGTAACGTTAGAAAACATTTGAAAAGTACTGGTATTACCATGGGTTTTCAAACATGCCAATGGCAATACTATGGTAGTGTTTGAAAGAACTTTGAGTACCGTGTAATTACCATTGTATATGAATATGGCAATCATTCAGAACCATAGTGTATATCAAAGTACCATGGAAATACCAAGTTTTTCGGACATGTACCCTAGAAATACCATGTTTCTTGGACATGTACCATGGAAATACCATGTTTTTTGGACATTTACCATGGAAATACCATGTTTTTTGGACATGTACCCTAGAAATACCATGTTTCTTGGACATGTACCCTAGAAATACAATGTTTCTTGGACATGTACCCTAGAAATACAATGTTTCTTGGACATGTACCCTAGAAATACAATGTTTCTTGGACATGTACCATGGAAATACCATGTTTCTTGGACATGTACCATGGAAATACCATGTTTCTTGGACATGTACCCTAGAAATGCCAAGGTTTTTATTTTATTACATATACCATGGAAATGACTTTTTTTACTTGTATCATGGTAATATGTTTTTTTATTTATTTTTTTTAAATGTGAAATAATACAATGACTTTCTTTAAAGTACTGTAGAGTACCATGTAATTACCATGGTATATGAATCATTCAGTGCCACGGTGTTCCCATTTGACAGTACAATACCAAAACACAATGTTACATAACTCCACATAACTTTTCATTAAGGACTTTAAACTAACGTATAAAACCCACAAATATTGAGTCAGCTGAGGGAGAAATCGCATCATCGCTAGTTTAGATGTTTTTGCCGTCCACCTCACCATGCAGGCAATAGTGGCAATATTGTAGAATTATCGTGGGATTTCTGGTTTCAGTGTGTATTATTATCCTAATTAGAGATTTCCATGCCCTCATATCTCTACTATTGTACTGTTTTGTGTTCAGCAAGCGGAGTGGTTAATCTGTGCCGTCACACTCACATTTCTGCAGTGTTGTGTTTTGCACCCGTCCCGTGATGATATCAGGATGTTGACCTGCTAAACCACTGGAGCATCTCTACAAGTCCTTATATGTCCTTAACGGAGGGTGCACTCAGTGATTATTATTATTTTTTTGCACTCACATGAGATGAAGACTCCAGGTGTCAGCAATCATATTGTAAACACAGATACAAATACAAGACATTTCTTGCATAAAAAGGAGGATCACAGGAAGTGAAGAACTCCAGCACCGGAGGGATGTTGTAAATAATGTTTGTGTCAGTAATGTGATCATATAGGAAGGGCCGAGCACATTCTAACCTGTTGTTTCCTGTGTGGTAATGCTGGAATCTGACGCTCGCTGGAAAAGAGGTCACAGTCACAAGAGCGCCACACATACATGACAACAAACATGGAAACATGACTCTACCACTGAACTTGTGGGAATCCGGCGGGACAGTATGAGAACAAATGCATTTGCACTAATCATTTCTAGATTTAAAATCTTTCTGAGACTTGTTTTGACATAAAATGTAGGTACATATTATTTATTATAGATGTTGTCCACTATGCAGAGAGAAAAATAAATATATATACTGTATGCTTGCTCTTATGTTAAGTTGCTTAAATGATAATAAATGCATGTTTTGGCATGCTTTGAAGCTCCTCGCTGATTTATTAAAATTGTTATTAATAACCAACTATTAAGCAGTGTTTTTAATGTGCTGACAAATTAGAAGCGTTTAGTTTTCATTGCATAATGTACACAAAGATTATGACATCGTACAAAGGTCTCAACGAGTGAATACAACAAGGATATTGTTTCACTAGCAGTCCATATACTGATTGAGTAAAAGCATTTGTGATGCATTTGAACTCGTTACATGAAACGTAAACCGATGATAAACACAGCAGAAGCTCCAGATTAAAACGAGCCCAAATACAATGCAATATAATTCATAGATCTTCTTATAATCTTGGAGAAAATGTGAAGCTACCTCAGATATCTATTTATCATCCTGGGGGTCAGTCTTTGGTTACCAAGACACATAGTTACATGTTTAGAGAAATGCGTATCGGGGCTACAGTGTAGGTTTGACGCAGAAGTATAATTCGGCTTTAACTCTTTCCCTGCCAGCGTTTTTAAAAAAAAGTTGCCAGCCACCGCCAGGGTTTTTGACGATTTTCGCTAAATTTTAATGGCCCGCAGAATATTTTCTTCCATGAATATATGAAGATGCTATATATCACAATAAAGATCTGAGCCTCTGCTTTTAGGCAAAAAAACCGATTTTATTTTATCTTCATTTGTTCTTTTTTTATTGCGACTTGGAACAGAGGTCGGTTTTGTCAAAAAACAACATTTCAGACAAAAAGCTGAGAAAAAGGCATGTTTATGTATGATATTTTGAGCTTCTCAATACTCCTTCTTCATGTTTGAGACGATCGCAGTCTGTTTCTTTGATCAAAGAGTTGCGTACTCTTTCAAAACATGCGCAGGGGTCTTCCTTACCGTATAACACCTAAAACACGGAAACCCGGAAAATTCCGTGTTTGGCGGGGAAAGAGTTAAGAAGGTTATGGGACAACGCAGATATACTTATGCAAAATGTAGTTTCATTGTTTTTTCTTAAGGTTTTTGGCTGAAATGGGACCTGGACCATGTTCCATCAGATTCACCATTGTATACCTTAAAAGTCTAAAAAAATGCGGCCTTCATCCTCCTAAATGCAGGCGGCACGCACGTCCAGTCCGTTGCCACTCTCCACGGCGCCGAGGGTCCTGGGGATCGAACCCTGCTGCCCGCGCGGGTCTCTTCCACACTCCCTCGGCGCGAGGCGGTCTTCAGGCCAGTCCCTCCCCCCCCGGAGGGCAGCCGCCACCACGGCTCCGTTTACGACCTCAGATCAGACGAGACAACCCGCTGAATTTAAGCATATTACTAAGCGGAGGAAAAGAAACTAACCAGGATTCCCTCAGATGCGAAGAGGGAAGAGCCCAGCGCCGAATCCCCGCCCCGCCCGGGGGCCTAAGTCCTTCTGATGGAGGCTTAGCCCAGGGACGGTGTGAGGTCGGTAACGGCCCCACCTCGCCAGGGTACGGTCTTCTCGGAGTCGGGTTGTTTGTGAATGCAGCCCAAACTGTTTTGAACGATGTGGCATTGTGACCCATCCTTTGACCCTTGTTTGAAAATTATTTGTACCAGATATTCCAGTCATATTAACCCTTTATCTCTCTCTCTCTCTCCTCTCTCTCTCTCTCCAGCTGGTGTTTGAAGTTGTGACGTCAGGTGAACGGGGTTTGCTGGCTATCAAAGGAATCTCTCGTCAGGGGCATCAGTGCAGTAAGTCTCACCTTAATAACCGCAGAAGCATGTTAACAGGCGGTCAACAGCTTGTTTAGAGCTCAAACTGTGTGAAAGAGCTTCACTATCTCCTGCTGACACACAGAACGACAGACACGTCCTGTGTGTTTCCTTTGAAAGCAGTTGAATCACAGGGTCCTGTAGCTTTCACAAACACATTTACTAAAACACTGCAAACATCCTCACAGCTGTTGTGCATCCCTGTGTTTGAACTTTACTAATTACTGAAACACTGTAATTCATAAGGTGCTTTAGTGTCACTCATAGACACGGCCAAACACCACCAGCCAGCATAATGTTACGTTAGCATGTCACACAAAGCTCAAAACTGTGTGTGTGTGTGTGTGTGTGTGTATTGTAAACTACTGTTAGTTACCATGTCTGTTTGACTTCTTTATGTACCTTTTAAAAGTCCACATGACATCAGTATTAACCTCTTAACCAGCACCCCTATTTTTGAGAATTTTCTGAAAATGACATACCCAAATACAAATGTCTATAGCTCCTAAACCATATGGTCCACATTCATAACTCTGATATTTTTTTAAACTAGACACTTGAAACTTTGTTACCCAAGAGTCATATTAATTCAAAAGTAGCATAGGAACAGAGTAAAACAAGGTCAAATTTACATGAAAGTGACTCACGATTTCTATGAATGAACTTCATTTAGGGAAAAATGTATCAGACTTTTATGTTAAAGGCCTGAAAACACCATAAAGATAAAACTGAATGTCTGACCATGTTCTGATTCAAATTTGAAGATGATACTCCCAAAAATGTAGTTTCTGTAAGCTTTTATTCAGGGAAAGTCTAAGCGTCCTTTCCAAAAGGCCATTTGGAGACTCCAAATGGACATCTGGTAACCAAATGACATAAGGAGTAAACACTATATACTACATACATGTATATCAATTCAGAACTGTTCTGCTCATCAAACCACACAAGAAAAAATGATTTCAGCACAACATTTTAACATTTTAACAAAATACTCTTTATTTTGAACAATTCTGATAGCAAAAACAGTGAAACAAAAAAACTCACTTCATGTATGCATTTCAAAAGTGATCGTTTTACAACTAATTAATAAATTATATAAAAAGAAAACAACATTTGTAATTGCAACAGTGTTTTTACTCAAATAAATTACAATAAACTGATAAGTATAATAAATATCCAATTACTAAAGAAAAAAAAAGCAATTACAGTATTTACAGTATTTATGTTGATCCAAGGCAGTCACTAACAAGGTTTGTTACCAACTGGAAACCAAAGCCACTGAAAGACAGGAAAGATAAAGATAAAGATATTTTTGTTATATTATATGCATCATAAATATAATGTGTGTGTGATATAAATATTATGTCTTTATGTATAATATACAGCTATCACCTAGCTACTCGTGTAGCCTCGTGTCTTTGCTAGTCATTTTATAATCAAAAACATGATATGAACAGAAGAACTGCCAATACTTCATAAACATAAAAACTCAAGACGATGTGTTTCAACTTACCGATCTAATATGGGATCGAGTCCATGGAGAAACATCTCCTCTTCAGCCGAATCGACACTCGACACCGTGCTCTCTCTGTCTAAGATGTCTGTTTCTGCGTCTTTCTGCTGTACTTCGTCGCTACTCCTCATTACCTCCTCCAAAACACTCTCAACACCACAAAAACTCCTCTTCAGTCGACGATCCATGATGTAGATTGTTAGATATAATGTTAGAATAAATCCAGCGTTGAAACGAGCTCCATGTAGCAAAACAATGGTAAAAACTGTGCGCGCTGTGCGTAAAATGACGAAGAGCGCACGAGTGGACGCACTTGTATTAGACCTATGTATTAGACAGATCTTCTGAGGTAAACTAAGCAAACTGTCAATCACTGCAATCGTGTTTTAGTTGGTTAATACTCCCATCCATCAAAATTTTGCTGACCAGACATTGGGTGGCTTTTATCCAATCAAAAACCGAGGTGCGAGAGTGACAGGTCCCGCAGCCGGTTGTTGCGCTCCCTTCATATTTTGGTCATTACAGAGCCTGTGATTGAAGGAGAGAAACATGGAATGGCTCATTTTATCGGAAACAGTCCAAACTACGGGGGAGAGATGGTTTTTGAACATTGGAATACAAATTAGAATCGATATTTCATTGAAAGTGAACATGATGGATTACTCTAACTGGAAGCGCTCATGAAAACTGAGGAGGATATTTCGTTTTTTCCCTATTTTTTTGTTGTTTTGGATTAAAAAGTGGGATGCATTTTGAAGAGTAGACCCTTACATTGAAATGTATGCTGGTGTTTCTTGGATTCGTCCGAACTGATCTGAACCATAGGAGATGAAAGATGAGTATTACCGTTCATTTTGTTCATATTTACAGGGTCGGTCTGTCAGCATTTAATTTAACCCTTTCCTCTCTGGTGTATTGATTGCAAAAACAAGTTCAGAACGTGATTTTTGAGTGTTTTAGCTATCAAATGATGCATAGTTTATGATAGTTGTTTGAATATTTGTTATAAAACAAAGGTAATAAAATTATAAACACGCCCCACGGCCCGCCCACGCCCCCCCTGCGGGTATAAGGCCTTAACCCTATTTACCTTCTTAATGTTCCTGGTTGTACTGTAATTGATTATTAATATGAATTGTGTATGAACGGATATGAACAAAAGTCAAATGAGTTGTGAATGCTGCTTGAATTTGTTCAATAAGCCTATTACACAAAACTCAAAACTATACGTTTTTTTGGAAATGACTGGAAGTCAGCGTGTCTTTGTAAGCTGTCATTTTCCACCTCTTTAAAATCAACGTGGAATCAAAATTGAGCCATTTATTGTATCCGTTAGTGTTGGTCTTATTATTATTCCTCTCTTGATGTCTATGGCAGCCCATAGAGAACCGTGCTTAGGAACGTTATGGAATTTGGCACACTGACCCAGGACACTCTCAAAAGCACCTGTCCCAAATTTGGGCTCTTTATCTCAAACTCTCTAGCGCCACCAACTGTTCAAAATTTCCCACATGCCTCGGCCTATAACTTTTGAATCGTAAGGCCTTGAAACTAAATTCTTTGTTTTTCTTTTTGATTCCTTGGGTATGCTGAATCCTAACGGGTCGCATGACATTTGCAGTGTATCTTCTAGGGACACTAATGATAGGAAACGTTATGAAAAGCTTTTTGATAGACCAAACCGTTCTCGTGTGTCTCATAAATGAATTATATGTCAAGATGTCAAACAGATCTGAGGCTGTATCTCATTAACGCGTTGGCGTATTGACGTGAAATTTCATACGGGGCGTTGTGACCAAGCCCTGACAATACCATATACATAAAGTGCTATAAGTCAACATGATATCAAAACTAACTATATTTACTATATAAACTATATAAACCTTTAAAGTGTTACAGAACAGATAAGGTTTAACTTCCTGCTGCAAAGTGGTTCAGATCTCGAAATCAACTTGAGAAACTAATGAAAATAATGTTTGATCAGCTTGAACTTTCATCACATATTCACAGTTCTGCATTTCTGTTGATGGTTCAGTTGACGTTTTGAAGGCCAGTGGAGAGTTTGTCCATTCGTGACGATGTGTGTTGCATCTCTGTCTAACTTTAGTTCGTCTGTATGACCTTTTCTCACACTTCTGTGTAAGTGCTGCGTCTGGAAATCATCCCTCAGTGCCCTTGAACTGCAGTTGAATCTGAGCACTTCCACTCGAGTCGGTTCTGATCCGTTCTGACCTCACACTTTAATATCCTGATTGGACAGAGAGCTGAGTGAATGCTTGTTCATCCATTTAATGATTGAATCACTGTAGTTTAACAGAGATGATGAAAGATGTTTGGGGAGTTGAGCACTAGGGCTGCGATATTTATCGCACTAAAATAAATCCACAATCTCGATATTTAGCCTGTGTTTTACATCTAGATGTTCAGGTGCGTGTGAACGGCTCTCTTGAGGTCATTCCACAGATCTCTATTGGGTTAAGACACTCAAAGGTGGATTTTCTTTTTTTAAGTCATTCTGTAGTGGATTTACTTAGATGTTTAGATGTTCAATGTTAGATCTGACTTGCCGGCTTCCCTTACCTACCTTGTTCCAATACGCCTGATGCTGTTCACCTTGGAGACCTGCTGCGGATATGGGGGCGGCCCGGCGTGAGATTTACACCTTCTCCCCCGGATTTTCAAGGGCCAGCGAGAACTCCAGCAAGAACTCACCGGATGCCGCCGGAACCACGGATGGTCCAAGATGGTCCAAGATGGCGGCGCGGTAGCACGCAGCGGCCACTCCGGATCCACAATGGTGCTATTTTTGTTAAAAAAGCCCGACTTTTGCAACACATGGACATCGGAGCAACCGGTGTTCGTGTCTACCATCGCCAGACACTACTGAAATATAAGACTCATGCAAAAACCAAGCTGCATGATGACCTGCAGGAGGCGCTACGCGTACTCGGCTTGCTGCGGAGACCAGGCCTCCAGCCCTCGGCGTCGCCTGATGCCGGTGGCCGGGGGAGAGGACGTCGTAAGCGGTGTGCGAGAAGCGGAAGCCGGAAAGAGGGCGGGGTCCATGCTAGGCTAAAAACAAACCCTAGCCGGCCGGCTCTCCCGTCTATCCTGCTCTCAAATGTTTGCTCCCTGGACAATAAACTGGACTATATCCGACTCCAGCAGGCTACGCAGCGTGAGTTTAGAGACTGCTGCGTCTTTGTTTTCACGGAGACGTGGCTCAGCGACAGAGTTCCGGATGCCGCCATTCAGCTAGACGGGCTCGCCTCGTTTCGTGCCGACAGAAATACAGCTCTCTGCGGTAAGACTCGCGGTGGTGGCTTGTGTGTTTACATCAACACGGAATGGTGCAAGAACTCTATGCTAGTCTCTAGTTACTGTTCATCGCTGTTGGAGCTTGTGACTGTTAGATGCAGACCTTTTATCTACCACGGGAATTCACCACTGTTTGCATAACCGAGTTTACATTCCCCCAGCGCTAACGCTAAGGAAGCGCTCTGTGAACTGTATGGGGCTATGAGCTGAACTGCAGAACGCTCACCCCGACGGACTGTTTATTGTCGCCGGAGATTTCAACCATGCAAATCTCAAGACAGTGCTCCCTAAATTCCATCAGTATGTGGACTTTGCAACGAGAGGGGCGTAACGCGCTTGATGTTGTTTACACAAACATCCCAGGCGCGTACCGGGCGGAGCCCCGCCCCACCTCGGCTACTCAGACCACATCTCTGTTATGTTAATTCCAGCATACAGACCGCCGTCAGACGCACAAAACCGCTTCAGAAGCAGGTGAAAACCTGGCCAGCAGGTGCCATCTCTGCTCTTCAGGACTGTTTTGAGTGTACTGACTGGCACATGTTCAGGGAGGCTGCAACATATGGCGATTCTACCAACTTGGAGGAATACACAGCATCAGTGACCAGCTACATCAGCAAGTGCATTGATGATGTCACTTTCTCCAAGACCATCACCACACGCTCCAACCAGAAGCCGTGGATGACTGCGGAGGTGCGCACGCTGCTGAGGTCCCGAGACTCGCCTTCAGAGCAGGCGATAAGGCAGCCCTAAGAACAGCTAGGGCCAAACTGTCACGGGCAATCAGAGAGGCAAAGCGCACACACGCCCAGAGAATCCACAGTCACTTCCAGGACAGCGGTGACACGCAGGCATGTGGCAGGGCATCCAGGCCATCACCAACTACAGGACAACATCAGTTGCCTGTGACAAAGATGCCTCCCTTCCAGATGCGCTGAACGACTTCTACGCTCGGTTTGAAGTGCAGAACGACATGATGGCGAGGAAGTCCACCCCTCCTCCCAACGACCAGGTGCTCTGTCTTACCACGGCAGATGTGAGGAAAACTCTACGAGAGTCAACCCACGGAAGGCTGCTGGACCAGACAACATTCCTGGCAGAGTGCTCAGAGGATGTGCAGACCAGCTAGCAGATGTTCTTACCGACATCTTCAACATCTCTCTGAGCAGCGCCGTCGTTCCAACGTGCTTCAAGGCCACCACCATCATCCCCATGCCAAAGAAGTCTTCAGTGTCCTGCCTCAACGACTACCGTCCCGTCGCACTTACACCCATCATCATGAAGTGCTTCGAGAGGCTTGTCATGAGGCAGATTAAGACCCAGCTGCCCCCTCACTAGACCCACTGCAGTTTGCGTGATCGTTCAAACCGTTCAACGGACGATGCCATCACCACTACCCTCCATCTGGCCCTCACCCACCTAGACAATAAGGACTCATACGTTCGAATGCTGTTCATAGATTTCAGCTCAGCATTCAACACAATCATTCCCCAGCACCTGATTGGAAAGCTGAACCTGCTGGGCCTGGACACCTCCCTCTGCAACTGGATCCTGGACTTCCTGACTGGGAGACCTCAGTCAGTCCGGATCGGGAACAGCATCTCCACCACCACCACACTGAGCACTGGGGCCCCCAGGGCTGTGTGCTCAGTCCACTGCTGTTCACTCTGCTGACTCACGACTGTGCAGCAATGCACAGCTCGAATCACATCATCAAGTTCGCAGATGACACGACCGTGGTGGGTCTCATCAGCAAGAACGACGAGTCAGCATACAGAGAGGAGGTGCAGCGGCTGATCGAACTGGTGTAGAGCCAACAACCTGTCCCTGAATGTCGACAAAACAAAAGAGATGGTTGTTGACTTTAGGAGAGCACAAGGTGAACACACTCCGCTGAACATCGACGGCTCCTCTGTGGAGATCGTCAAAAGCACCAAATTCCTTGGTGTTCACTTGGCGGAGAACCTCACCTGGTCCCTCAACACCAGCTCTATCACCAAGAAAGCCCACCAGCGTCTCTACTTTCTTCGAAGGCTGAGGAAAGCACATCTCCCAACCCCCATCCTCACTACATTCTATAGAGGGACTATTGAGAGCATCCTGAGCAGCTGCATCACTGCCTGGTTTGGGACTTG